>NC_063062.1:30800216-31077716 GCF_018812025.1 Megalobrama amblycephala | reverse complement strand
TTAAACTGCCCAGCGAAGTACTAAATAAAAAAAAAAATTAAAAAAAAGAAGAAGAAGATATTTAAACAAAAAAAGAAAAATGTGGACATCTTTATCCTGCTCAAAAGTCCCCCCCCCCCCCCCCCCCCAACTCTCAATGCATCATGTTTCCTTCTGGAGCATCAGTGAATGTTTGAACCTTTTTTAATAGTTGTGTTTGAGTCCCTCAATTTTCCTCAGTGTACAAAGATGGATCTCAAAATCATACAGTCACTGCTGGAAAGGATTCAAATATGCAAAATCTGAAGAATTTTTGGAACCTGGAGGATTTTTCTGAAGAATATTGGGCAGTTTACCTGCTCAGGACAAACAAGGGACTCATGAACAACCATCACAAAAAAAACAAAAAAAAAAAACAGTCATAGATCATCTAGGTAACCACACACAGTATTAAGAATCAAGAGGTCACAAACTTTTGAGCGGGTTGTTTTTTTTAATTCAGCTATTTTTTTTTTTTGTGTCTTGTGGACCATTTTTTATGTAAAATATCTTACTCAGGACAGTACCAAATAAAAAATAACATGCATATTTTATGATCCCTCTTATTTTGTTAAAATTATTCACATTTTCACAGATTCTGTAAGCGGTTCACAAACTTTCAAAGAGGCACTGTATATGTAACTAGAAACTATGTAACTATTTCAGATAAACCAGTCTCTAAACTATGGTTGGTCGCTTAACATGTCAGTCAGTCCTGTTTAAGTGACTGCAATGTGGACAAGACTTCATGCCAGAGGTCAAAAGTGTAGTGGCGTGGGAGTAGTAATAGTCACTCTCAGTGGAAAACAATTAGTATAAATACAAATCCAGCTATAAGCCTGCTAGCACGCATGCATTAGCCCTTGATCTTTGTGCAAAGGTGTGTTAGGACATGCAGAGCTTTGTTAGAAGGGAACAAGGAGGTCTAGAGTCTGTTTTCTGTGTTTAACATGGCATGTTAACACACACGCCTGTCCTCTGGCAGCGTGCCCCGCTCTACCATCGCCTCCTACAGCTTGTGTTTATCGTAATAAAGAACAGCGCACATGAAGCCAAAAATCTTTCTGCAGCAAGGAAAAATACATTCAAATAGTTTTCATCACCTCCAACTTCCAAAGTCGGACAGATGTTATAGGTATTTCCTATAACAGTAATTAAAGAAACATAAAATAGGCACATGAAATGAAGGAGTGGATGGATAAAGAGATAATCATAGCCAGTCAAAACAGAAATAAAGACAACAAAAGACGTAACAAGATCCACAGCAACCTTTGACCCCTGCTTCTATTGTTTAACTCACCTTTAAGTTAAAAGCCGGGCTCAACATTCCTTTAACAAGAGCGGCATTTGTCTTGTGTCACTTACAGATCCGAACAACACAGTCTGGAGACCGGATCTCTATTCACTGATGGACACTAACTATTGTACTCAGACATGCATGTCAATAAGTGGCTTTTAGCTATCTTGGCTAAGCCTTTAAAGCAGCTAAAAACAAATATATCCTCTTCCCTTTGTTGTCACAGCTAAGAGCCACAACAGGTCAAAATCCTCATAAATTACCAGAAACAAATGTTCTCCTGTTTAAGGTCTTTTTAGGTTTATCAAGGTCTAAGCCAAAAAGCCGCGATCTGTTTTGTTATTCTCTGCGCCCTCCCTAGCCGAGAGACTCCATTTAGAGGTTTCCTTCCCTGACTGCTTTTATTTGTGCAGCGTAGCCTGGAAAATTACAATCCTCAAGGTATTCTGATCAGACCATGTCAACTTAATACAATCGTAATCCACAAAGAGGAAACATATTCTCTGAATCGACACATAAGTGTTCCAGAAGAAAATCTGTTAAACTGGAAAGTGAATAAGATATTTTCATATATGTCTAAAGTATTGAACGCATGTCTGCATATCACATTGTCAAGTGAGATCACCATACATAACACACATACAACTGTATTCATTTAAAGGTGCTGTGTGTAATTTTTTTTGACTGTACTAAAGCACAAAAATACTATATGTTTGAAGGGATTTAGGAAACAGCCAGTTATTCTACTTTGAAATGTGTGTTCTGTGTTGGAATGTCTGTTTTTGTTTTGGTCTGTGTGATCCCGCCCACTGCCAATTCACCCAATAGTATTTTGACACCCCAGGTTGCCATTTGGTGTAAAATACAGGATATTGTAGTCACGGAAGCCAGCAAACAATCTAGGTGAGAGATCACAGATTCTACCTGACCTAAAAAGCCTCTGCATCCATCTAAAAAGCTCAATGAACAGAGGCGTATTAAAATGTGGATAAAGTGTAAGGCTCGTCCCCTTCCATTGTCCACTGCACTCGTTCATGTTGCATGTTCTCAATCTGGCAACCCGCGTGAGTGTCGAGTCTGAGGAGGAGATTGAATTTGGACTGTGTACCATTTCAACCACTAGCTGTCAACAGTGAGGTTGAATAACATTTTATTATAAAACCAGACTTTTTTTCTAAAGAAAAAGATTTGGTAACACTTTATTTTATAGTGCTGTAGTTACACGTTACATGTACCTACTATAGTAATAACAGTAAATTATGCATGATTACAAGTAACTAACCCTAAACCAAACCCTTACCCTAACTGTAACTCTATAGTAAGTACATGTAGTTCATTAATAATACTCAGTACTTATTTGAGTAATTACAATGTAACCACGGCACTAAATAAAGTGTAACCAAAGATTTTTTTCCCAAAATATTCAATTTTATTTTTCAGTTTTATGATTGCATCATCGAAAATAGTGAAAATAGTGTCTAATAAAATTAATAAAAAAAAACAATAATTATGTCAATATTTTAAAACAGTGGGTCTCAAACTGCCGGCCCGCGGGCCATTTACGGCCCGCCCTCCCCCTCTACCCGGCCCGCAACTGATCTCAAAAATAAAACATAATCTGGCCCGCTAAATTATTATTATTATTATTATTATTCACTAGTTGCTACCTGTCTGATATGCAAAGAAAAAGTCGCCGTTCTATGAGGGCATTTACATATCGCGTCACATAAGCGGCCGCGCCGCATTCTCCTTCTTTCCAAAGCGCTTTCGCTCCAGTGGCGTCTGTCGTTGCTATGCAACCACGAGCCGCGCTCTCAACCACGTCGCTTCTATTATGAGCGCGCTTGCCTAAATTACAGTAAAAGCACTTGACTTTAAGTCACGAGCGTCGATTTAAACCAACGAAACGCGTCCGATGCAACTATTAAACGTTACCGATGCTCAAACGGCATCTTGGACAATTGTGTCTCAGCTGTGTAAATGTTAAAAACTAATAATGTATGTAATAATGAGAGATTTTTATTTTTTGGCAAAATAAAGTTGATATATATAGCTCCAGTTTTTTGTTTATTTCTGACCCCTCCACGCCACAAGTGTTGATGGTTTTGTTCCTAAATTACTAATTTTTTTTATTCCATGCCCCTTGTTGGATGTGAGAAGTTGCACCAGACTATTGCAATTAATAGTATTATATTAGTAGCCTATATTAGTAGTATTATAAGTAGTATTATATTAGTAATAGTATTATATAATTATATTACACTCTGTAACAATGAGAGAGACATTGCTGTTTACATTTGGTAAATAAAATATTTATAGTATAGGTATAAAATGTTTTAGTAGGCCTAATGAAATTTGAAGTAAATGAGAAATAATGCAAAGGAAAGTAAATTTTCTGAAATTTTGCGCTTTCTTGCGCTTGAATGTTAATATGGCCCTCCTATGAGGTGTCAATCACAGAAACGGCCCCCCCGCCAATTTGAGTTTGAGACCCCTGTTTTAAAATGTAATCCAATTAATTTACAACGAACAACACTGCATTTTTATTTTACTAGATGGATGAAAAATACCTCGGTTTTATGATATTTGTTCAAATAATAGGTATAATAATAATAATAATAATAACAATAACATTCTGATCTATCTATCTATCTATCTATATACATATATATACAAAATACTCCAAAGTTTATTATCAATATTTAATTTTATGGAGATGTTTGACAACATTTATTGATGATTTTCACTTTAAACGCGTAGTTTGAATTGAGATAAATTGCATACTGTCTGACGGTTGTATAATTCATATATAGGGCTGGGAGAATTTACACATTTAAAAAAAAAAATGCATTAGCCATTGTTATCATTATTATTATTAAAGTTTGTTATTATTTTTTACATAATTTTGATTGATTGATTGATTGATTGATTGATTGATTGATTGATTGATTGATTGATTGATTGATTGATTGATTGATTGATTGATTGTGGTTGCTAGCAGCACCAAATAGGTCTCCCATTGGTCAGACAAAGTAGCTCTGGAGTAGCTCTGGAGAAGCTCTGCCCCAAATTAACAACGTCAGGACGCTCTAACACAGAGAACAATGCTTAGAAAGCACCACAGCGAGCCACAGTGTTTCCACTTCACAAAGTCAAACTATAGCTGACTCGCAGTTGTCTCTGCGCATTAAACAGAGACAGGCGAAAATATTTCCACTGACAATACATTTAATTAGACTGCATACTGTGAATACGAGTTCTATGATAAACATTGTTAATATATTCCTGTTCAACCACAGTTAATAATGCAGTATGTACAGAGAGTCCCTGAGCTCTCTGGGAACAAAGGGACCAGAGTCTGTCAGGGCTGAAGTTTGTTTGCATTTTGCAGGAATCAGCACAGAAGGGCAGCTTGGCAAATCCATGCTGGTAACTTAATCAGTATCGTGGGCTTGTTGACTCTGCAGGTGAAGAGGAGAGGTTAGGCTCTGTCAGCAGTAAAATCACTCCGTACATGCACCACATGCCTACAGATATCTGACTGATGTCAGGCAGGCCAGGAGCACAGGTAAACATATATTGGTACAAAAAAAACAACAGGTTGTGAACAAAGATGTGTTTTGAGGCAAATAGAGTCACCGTTTTCACAGGTTTGCATCATGCAATACACAAGAAAAATGATGACAGAGAACAAGCTTTTTTTTTTTTTTTTTTTGACCATGTCGCAACATTACAGAGCTAGTTTCTACCATCTGACTCATCACAAACTGTGTTCCAGAATAATTTTCTGGACAATATACATCTCCAGGCCATGTCTAAAATCCCATGACATACCTTCCTTCCTTCCTTTTGCCAGTCCTGGAAAGGTAATACAGTAACCTACAGTTACCTCTATTTGTGAACATATTGCAATTCACTACATTATAAATTAACACAGTAACGTTGCATGACACATGAACATACAAACATAGTCCAAAAATACAACAAAAAGACATCTGGAGCTCAGCTGTGAGAACAAAATCTCTCTTTCCATAGATTCAAGGTGAAATGCGGGTAAAGTTGAATGCGTGCAGTTTTTAAACATTTAGCAGAGAAATGTGTTTTTCTAAGGGTACTCTGAGATTCAGAAGCAGACCAGACCACCAAAACATAAATGTTTTAATGTATGGTGTGTAGTTGGTGTGGGTTGCCTTTTTTTTTTTTTGGGGGGGGGGGGGGGGGGGTCTTTTTGTATCCCCCAGAGCTGCTTCTAAGCATTTAATTGCTCAAAAAGGTTACATATAAAAGTTAATAAGCAAATAATGTTTGAAATACGAGAAACAAAAAAGCTTGAAGCAGGCATATATTTCATTGCACAGATTGTCAAACAGATTATCAAAACACTGTTTGAAGAGGCTATGCATTCAGTGTTTTAGCAAATCCATATGGTTTTCTAAGAATAAGCTAAATGAACTAATTTTTGCTTAAAAGCTTGAAACTTAGAAACAGTGTTTATATTTCCAGTCAAAATAATTGAATATTTAGCATTGTTTTAAGCACATTAGTTCCTGCTTGAACACAAGTCTTGTGCTGTTTTGAAATCCACCTGAAATGTCTTGCCGATACATGCAGTATCATGGAAGGGCGATTTATGAGATTGCTAGATAGTAAGAAACAGGAAGTGTACATAGTAAACTGTGAAAATAATGAAAGCAAACAAGAGAGATAACATGTATGACTGTCTCCCAGATGTCATGATATGCTCATTCCAACTTGATATCTATATACCCACAAGATCAGTACCTTTTCCATCTGCTTCCTAGATATGGCCAGTCAAAAAAAAAAAGATTGATCTTTTAGAAAAGTAAGAGCAGTGTTGGGGGAACTTTTAAAAGTAATGTGTTACAATATTATGTTACTCCCTAAAAAAGTAACTAATTGCGTTACTTAGTTACTTTTTATAGAAAGTAATGTGTTAAGTTACTTTTGAGTTACATTTTCTCACCTGGGCTGGGCTTGTTTGCTTTTTCTTTTATAACAACGACAACAACAACAAAAAGTTATATTTTTGGCAAATGTAAACCCCTTTCAAACCAAAATGGCTGACGGAAATTAAAATTTGCACCTGTACAGTAGAGGGCGCAGCTCAAACTAACCTTTCAGCTGTGCTGCCATTCTGGATTGTAGAATGGGATACAGGAGAAGAAACTTCAACTGATTGTCTGATTACGTAACTCGCAATACTTGTAATGCAGCACTGATCGTCAGGGGTGCAAAAAGGAGGCATGAAACTTTTTAAAGCATGCCCTGTAAAGCTCAGTTTTAAACAATAATAACAGATAGGGATATAGTTTTGTTAATTTATGTTCTTACTATCATATTTAAGCAGGTACATGTATATTTTATCCACACTAGATGCCTTGTATCTCATTTAAATTGTGTCAGCTTCAACTCGAGCTAAATATTTTACGAGGTGGTGATTTTAAATGAATTCTTCCTTTTTTTTCTCTTTTTTTTCAGTAAGCATGAAGGTCGACACCTAAAACGTTAGTGGGCATAAGCTGATGGTCGTTTGTACGAAAACACACAAATGAGGGTAAGTTTACATAATGTACTAAAAATGGAAAGAGTTTTCTTTTGTGATTTTTTTTGTATACAGATGGCAACATTGTCAAAACACACACGTATCTGCGTAAACAAATAAAAAAAGCTATATTATTCATGGCAGGGCAGTAGTTGGCGATATCACTTTGTGTTAGTGTTATCAGTCTATAACACTACACGCCTTATAGACTGAACACGTAATATGCATGAGCATGACATCGTCGTATTCACAAATTCACGTTTTTGTTGTAGCAACAGATTACACACAATATTATTAATTAAATCCATAATTTAAGAATTGAGTTAGAAGAAATCAAATTAATTCCTTAAAAGTCAACCATTTAAAATGTGTAAAATTAGCAAACACCATTACAAAAACCACAAACTGACATAAAAAGCAAAGAGTCAAACTGCCCAACTAAATGAAACACTGATCACGGTAATGGTGATCAAACATTTTCAATACCATCCATCTAAATCTCTGTTAATTCTTGTGTTTCTCTTTCCTTCAGTGATTCTGCTTGATATCATCAGGTGTCTTCAGTGCTAACAATAAAAAATAAAGAGTTCTTAATTCATCTTTGACGTCTGTCTGTTATTCAGGCATTTTTGTTTAAATTTCACTTAAACTTTACTCGTTTTAAATGGTTGACATTTAAGGAATTAATTTGATTATTTTTCTATCTCAATTCTATTTGTTAATTTAATTAATAATATTTCTTGTAATCTGTTGCCAATATTTTATGGAGTAGACATAGCGTATTACTTTTTACAGTGTACACAGAGACCATAACTGTACCGTTTTCAAAAACTTGCACTTTGGAACCCGTTTTCAAAAGGGCCGCAAAACACAGTTGTTGAGTAAATGAATGGCCAAAATATATTAAAAGTTTTAATTTTTAGTTGAAAACCGTGTCAACTAAAATGAAACTAAACGGACACTGAGATTGTACGAATTCATTTGACTTAGCCACCAATTCACCAAAATGTAAAACAGTTACAGTTGTCATAAGAGTGTCTTGGGCAGCTTTCGGTTTTATGGACAACAACAATGAAATGAGCAGAAACCATGTTGACTTCAGTCTGAGTTTGTCTATATCCACAAGAGAAACAAGGGTGTGTTTGAATCTTCTTTGGAAATATATTTTTTTTTTCTCTGTTTGGTAACTTTAATAGTGCAGAAAAGTTTGAAACCTGCAAGTAACCCAGCAACAGTTTGTGTGTCTTGTGTGTGTATTTAAGGTGTGGTACTATAAATCATACAGCATATACTGACAGGCAGCGCTTTTGACATAAATACTCAAAATGTTTTGTTGAAGGGAAACTTCTTTTATGTTAGTTATTTATATTGTACAGTTTTGTTTCTGCTTGCTAAGTAAAAGACAAAGAAGTGAGAAAAACAAACACTACAGTCTCAAGAGTCTAACATAAAGTCATATTGACATGTAAAGAACCAGAAAATGCTTTCTTTTTTCCCCTCTTGCATACACACTTACTTAAATCTCTCAAAACCGACACACTTTAGAGAGTTCGAATCCCCAGCCTACCCAGATTTTTTTTTTTAGCAGAACAGAGGTGTCAGCAGTTCCACAACAGTGGTTTTGAGTTCTTTTTTGGCTGGCAGTCTTTAATAGAACAGTAATGTCCAGCTCTTAATGTGATGCTACTGAAGCACTGATTGGACGGGCATGGTGGCTCACTTTCATTTCAAAGATTCCAACCAATTAATCCTCGAGACTTGATCCATTTGTTTGCTCAGCAGCTCATTTACAGAGCTGTAAGTGAGATGCAAATAAACACACAACTAAGAGATGGTGCTCTGATGATAACAATAATGATGGTGCACAAGGCAAACACATACTCAATTAAACCCTTTCAAATATACATTTATATAAAATTGATAAGCTTCTATGTAAGCTTCCAAAGAGATTAAATAGTTCAATTTGAGAGCATATCGCTTCTCACAACAAAGCACATATTAAATAGATTTTAATAGGTTTGCTTGTGCAAAACTGCCTGGTGATGCCAGGGCATTTTTATGCGGTTGCTAGGGTTTAGCTGGTGGTTGCCACACTGTATGTAATTGCTAGGGTGTTGTAGGTGGTTGCTAGGGCATTTATATGTCGGTGTTGTGGGTGGTTGCCAGGGCATTGCAATGTCAATGCTTTGCGATTGCTAGGGAGGATTGGGTGATTGCCTATGTAGCTGCTAGGGTGTTGTAGGTGGTTGCCAGGGTATTGCTATACAGTTGCTAGGGCATTTTGGGTGGTTGACGGGATGTTGTAATGTGGTTGCTATAAGATGTAATGGGTGGTTGCCAGGCCATTGTGATGCAATTACTGCAGTTTTGCGGGTGAAATGGTATTTAAATGTGGTCGCAAGGGTGTACGTGGTGGTAGCCAGGATGTTTCTAGAGTATGTGATTGATTGCTAGGGTGTTGTAGATGGTTGCTAGGGCATTTATATGCAGTGTTAGGGTGTTATGGGTGGTTGCAAGGGCAGTGCTATGCAATTGCTAGGTTGTTGCGGGTGGTTGGCACGGTGTTGATATGCAGTTGCTAGGGTGTTGTGGTGGGTTGCCAGGGCATTGCGATGTAGTTTCCAGCACGATGCTATGCGATTGAAAGGGAGTATTGAGTTGGTTCCAGGATCTTGCTATGTCGTTGCTAGGGTGTTGTAGGTGGTTGTCAGGGCATTGCAATGTAGTTTCTGGGGTTTGCAATTGCTAGGGTGTAGTGGGTGATTGCCAAGATATTGCTATACAGTTGTTAGGGCATTTTGGGTGGTTGCCAGGATGTTGTTATGTGGTTGCTATAAGATGTAGCGGGTGGTTTTTGGGTCATTATGATGCAGTTACTGCAGTTTTGCAGGTGAATGCTATGGTGTTGTGGGTGGATTGCCAGGGCATTTATATGTGAGTGTTAGGGTGTAGCGGGTGGTTTACAGGGCATTGGTATGTGGTTGCTAGGTTTAGCTGGTGGTAGCCAGGATGCTTCTACAGCATGTGATTTCTAGGGTGTTGTAGGTGGTTGCCAGGGCAGTGCAATGTAGTTTTCAGCACAATGCTTTGTGATTGCTATGGAGTAGTGGGTGGTTACCAGGACGTTGCTATGTGGCTGCTAGGTGTTGTAGGTGGTTGTCAGGATATTAAAATGTAGTTTCTGGGTTTGCGATTGCTCGGGTGTAGTGAGTGTTTGCCAGGGTATTGCTATATAGTTGTTAGGGGATTTTGGGTGGATTGCTAGGAGGTTGCCATAAGATGTAGCGGGTGGTTGCTGGGTCAATGTGACGCAGTTGCTAGAGTGGCTGATATGGTGTTGCGGGTCGATGCCAGGGTGATGATGTGGTTGTTAGGGTGTTGTGATTGGTTGCCAGGGTGTTGCAAAGTAATTTCCAGCATGATACTATGCAATTGCTAGATATTAGTGGCTGGTGGCCAGGACATTGCTATGTGGTTGCTAGGGTGATGTAGGCGGTTTTCAGGGTTAGAGGTTTGCTATGTAATTGCTAGGGTGTAGTGGGTTGTTGCCAGGGCATTTATATGTGAGTGTTAGCGTGTAATGGGTAGTTGCCAGGGTATTGTTATACATCTGTTAGGGCATTTCGTTGGTTGCCAGGGTATTGGAATGTGGTTGTGAGGGTGTAGCCAGTGGTTGCTAGAATGTTGCTATGCAGTTGTTATAGGTTGTAACAGGTGGTTGCCAGGTCATTACAATGCAGTTGCTGGTAAATAATAAAGGGTATATGTGGTTGCTATGGTATTGGGGGTCGTTTTTAGAGCATTGCTATGCAGTTTCTAGGGTGGTATGGATGGTTGCAGGGCATTTCCATGTGATTGCCAGGGTGTTGCAGGTGGTGCCAGATCATTGCTATGTGGTTGCTAGGGTTTTGTGCATGGTTACCAGGGCATTGCTTCGCATTTGAATCCTCTAGAAAATCAGCTCACAATTCAAAAGACGCATGATCATTATTAAATTGTGATGTTAGGGGTTTGCCTAACTCTAAGCTTATAGTAATAGTGATGTTCACTATGGCAGACTCTACTAATAAAATATGTTTCTAACTCTACAGGAGAAAGCTGAAGTGTAAGCTCTTGTGTAGGCAAGCTAATGCCTGTGTGTATTTATCACGCTAGACCAAAGCTTTTCAAATGAAAAAGAACTGATGTGAAACATGATCTGGCCTGCTGATTAGATAAACAAATTATATGTTTCTTGGATTCATGATGAGATGCATGTGCAAGCATGTTGCCTAACCATTTATGTATTTAGGATCTGAGTACAAATTCTAACAAAGCAAAGACTTTTAAAAATCATACATGAAAATGAATGATTTTATAAAATCATATGACACAGTACATTTTGTGTTACAGTTGCCATAATTAAGCTCTTTAAATGAATAATTGACTTAACAGAATATTTGGAGTATACTTGGAGTATTTTTCCTCCAAGTTCTACACTGTAAATATAATATAAAACAAAGAAGTACAGCATATGCTATACTGATATGTCTGAAAATATGCTTTTCTGATTTCATTTCATTGGAAATCTCTTTGGGGAATACAAACAATTACTAAAACATGAAGAATGACTGTTCTGATGTTTTTGCAAAGACTGCTTGTTGTTCTCATTTTATTTTGAATGCCCTGGTTTTGCATGCTGGCATGCTTTCATGCTTTCAGCTCTATTCCCTTTATCAGTTCATAAAGGTTAAGAACATTTTATCTTCATAGATATATTTGAATCTGAGTGAGTAATAAAACATTTTTATTACAGTATTTGTTCAAACTACATAAAAAAAAAAAAAAAAAAAAAAAAAAAAAGTTTGTCAATCATTCAGACACCGGTGCTATAAAGAAAAACACAAACATGTCATGTTCGTGAGACATTAAATTAGTCATTTTTACATTAAATTGTATGAAGACAAAGGACTACTTTTTCTCTTAGGGTTGGAGAACCAGTACTGCAGCAAAAAACATACACTATTCACCTAAATGACTGTTATTTTTATCTGTCCATTGTCTTGATTAACACAGTCTGATGTTTAAAGACTGCAAGTGAACTGTAAAACTGAAATTTTATCTCATGTTAAAACTAATCGTGCATGTAGGTTTTTTTCTTTTTTGATTGGCGAATTTTATATCATCAAACAAGTGGAAGAAAATAAAAACTGGAGAAGTGACAATGAAATGGGTGAATCTCATGAAACCTGTCAAGAAAAAAAGAAAATAAGACTAGAAAATAGAAAATATAAGACTAGAAAATAATAAGAAGAAGAAGAAGAAGAAGAAGGAGAAGAAGAAAAGTGAAAAGTGAGTGAATGCCTTTAATTTATGCTAATTTAAATGAAAATGAAATGGGTTGCAGTAAAAATAAATAAATAAATAAATAAATAAATACAATTAATACTAATTATTACTAGTATTAAAGTAATTAGAATTACCACTTTTATATCTTGACATCTTATGCAGTTTTTCTGGGTACATTTATCTGTTTTAAGATAAAGTTCTATTTGTTTAGAAACAAACCACACACTGATTAAGAAATTTCCAGTGAAACAGAATAAATGCAGACGGTGAGTTTTTACACCACTGTGATCTTAGTCATTTTAAGGGTGTTCCCTCAGCAAAGGCATTGTGGTTATTTTAAATATGTGACACTACATGCCTGGATAATAAGCATATGTTTCATAACATAATTTTTCCTCTCTGGTACCGTATGGAGATATTTCAATTTGTCTTGACATGAAACACTACGCAGGGAATTAATATTTTTGCATAATCCATGTAGGCTGAGAATCTGAGTAGACTGTGGATCAAATACGGTTCTCTTTAGCTGCATGTATAATGTAAAAGTTTATTTGTATATTTTATGTGAGTTAGAGTGTATGACAGTGCATATACATGGGAAGCTGTCAATCCCCTAGCTTCACAGGAAGAAGCAAATAATGCAGAGGGATATCAGAGAATGACCAGATTTACTGCCTCATAATGTCACTTGATGTTTTGCAATAAAACACATCTTGGTTTTGCTGCCATAAAAAGAAGAGAAAAGAAAAAAGTCTGTAAATGCAAACCTCTAAGCAGAAGCCAGATTAATGAGACTCGTCTTGTCTTAAGTCAAGAAGTGCCTCTCTAAAACCAATGATATAGGGTAATCTTTTTTTCACTTCCCTTTACTTTTTAATCAAATGTTCAGTGATGTGTCAACCTAATAACAGCAAAAATTTTAAATGAGCTGTTTTTGATTTTGCTTGATTTCATTTTATATGCAACACTTTTACCATCATTTTGGACATGATTCTGATCATCAATTTTCTCTGTAAATTCAGGCTTTGATCCTGAGTTAATGGAGCACGTGCACATGAAAGTCTGTTGCCAATCACATTCCTTGTAACATACTGTAGAGAAAGTGCAATTAATAATTCTATTGACTAAATTATAACTTATAAACTCATAACTTAATTGTGTTCTCTGGTGTATTTGTTAATCATCAATACATATATACAGTATGCTCCTGAAAATGGTACACTGTTAATTATGGTCTTATCATAAAATAACGTCTTGGGTTATGTCTGTAACCCTTGTTCCCTGGGAAGGGAACATGGTGCTGTGTCGAATGATGACACTTTGAGGAATACCTTCGGCGTGAATGCGTCTGAGACATGTGTGAATCTAGTCCAATCCTGATTGGTGCTGAGCCATGATGTAGCCAGTGACGTGGCATGTGACGGCATACAAATAAGCTACAAAGGGATGCCGGTGCACAATATTACTTGGTGCTATGCCAAGTAATGCCTGTCCTAGTGTGAAACTGTCCAGGCACAGCTTAGGGCGAGAGCACTTGTATGCCTGGTGTAGAATGAAGGTGTAGACTATAAAATCTCATGAACGCATGTGGAGTGGCCCATCCCACTGCATCACATATCTCCTGAGAGCAGGGTTTTAGAAGATGTCATGCTTCTAGTAGAATGAGTACTTACGGCCAAAGGTGAAGGCATGCCACTCACCTGTTAGGCCAAAGAAATTGCCTCAACAACCAGTTGCTAATTGTCTGCTTGGAGGCCGGGGATCCTTTCCTGGGTGACCCAAAGCATACTAGTAATTGGTCTGACTTCCTCCAGAGAGAAGACCTCTGGACATATAACTCTAGGGCCTCCACAGGGCAGAGTAAATGAAGTCTCTCTTGTTCCACCGACACATGCGATGGAGGATAGAAGGCCTAAAGGATCAAAGACCAAGCCATATTAGAAGGAACTTACGCATGTAGCCTGGTCTAGGATGCAAGATAGCTTTGACCTCCTCCTAGGAGCAAATTACAAGCAGGGAGGGGAAATAGAAAGAGCTTGAAGGTCCCCAACTCTCTTGAGGGACATAATGGCCAGCAAAAAAGCTATCTTAAGCTTGAGATACTTTTTTAGATGTTGACTCAAGCTGTTCGAAGGGGGTCAGGGATAACCCCTGGAGAACCACAGCCAAATCCCAAGCTGGGACCACAGGCCTCATCCTCCATGCTCCATGGAGGAACCGTATGACCAACTGGTGCCTCCCCAGAAGTCCATCACATAATGGAGCATGGAAAACCACAATTGATGCCAAGTACACCTTAAGCGTGGACATGGTAGGACCAGCAGAGATGCAATCTTGGAGGAACTCCAGCACTAAACATCAGCCAACATCTCCAGGCAATTTATGTTGCCATGAAAGATGATGGTTCCCCCTATAGACCCCTTGGAAGCGGCCATCTATGACCGCGTCCCACCCCATAAGGGATGCGTCTGCCAAAACGATTATGCAGCAACATAGTTCTCCCTGCACTGGGCCTTGGGACAGAAACCAAAGCTTCTTCCATATCACCAGGGAACGAAGGCATCTGCACGTAACCCTGATTGTATGGAACGTATTTCCCCTCGGGAAAACCCCTTGGTTCTCTGCGAGGGTGTCAACATTTTTTTGTGTTGAGTCTCAGCCCCAGGCATTATATATGGCGAAGGATGACATCTCGATGCTGAACTGCCATCTCTTGAGACTGGGATAGTATGAGCCAGTTGTTGTCAACACCAGATTGAAGTCAGCAGAGCCAGAGTTGTGCGAGTGCGAGGGAGAGAGTTAGGCCAAACAGAATAACCCGATATTGGAACGCTTCGCCCCCAAAAGTGAACCTCACAAACCTCCTGTGTGAAGGATGGATGGAAATGTGGAAGTATGCATTCTTTAGATCGATCGTGGCAAACCAGTCCTCGGACCTGACCTGACTTACGATAATAGGAATACTCAACATCTTGAACCTGAATTTCCGCAGAGAACGGTTCAAATGCTGCAGATCTATATTGGGATGCAACACCCCATCCTTCTTTGGAACAATGAAGTACTGGCTGTAGAACCCGGACTCCCCATCGGGACGAGGAATGTGCTCTATGGCCTCCTTCACCAAGAGGGAATGAACTTCCTGTTCCAACACAGAATCCTGTTCTGGGTCTAAGGAAGTCCAGATCACCCCTTTGAATTTCAGGTGGCGAGACCCGAACTGTAGTCTGTAACCTTTCTTTACAGTGCGCAGGACCTATTGAGACACATTTGGGAGGCCCTTCCATTCCTCAAAAAAAAATACTAGGGGAATTAGCCTCTCGAGGTCATCCTTGGGTGCTTTGTTTGTGTCGAATTTGATACCCTGAAGTGGAGGACCGGCAGAGGATAACCAAAGTTATTGCGAAGTTATAACCGAAGTAACTTTTCGTGTGAACACTGCAGCCTGCATTCACTGGAAACCAATGTGTCCTGAACGTACTGGATGGTGGAATATAAACATTGATTTCCTGAGGGCTCTACAGAGGAGCGAATCTCGATCGCTTCCTCAGAGGCCTGAAGCTGGCATCAGGGCCTCTTGCTCAAAGCCTTTGTTGCAGAAGATCAATCCTCAGATCCGTTTTCTGCACCGAAGACTTCGGGTGAGAACGCAGTTTGGAGCCCTGAGATCTTTGAAGTGAGGCTCACTTAGCAACACTCTTTCTGTTGTTGTCGGTAGGAGGAGCTCAATGACGGCTGGGTTTGCAGCCCCCTGGGAACCCGAGGGTTGAGGCAGATAATGTTTGTGTGGCTGACTGCTTCTTCGCCTCCTGGAACCTCGTTGACCGAATTTTAAGGCGTTGCGCAGAAGGCGAGAGTGGGGCATCGAGGAGGAAAGCTCTGTTTTACTTTTCCTTTTTCTTTTTTTATGAATGCTTTGTGTCACTGAAATAATAACTCCTGTCTAAGGATGCACAAACACCAAATTAGACAGACAGTTTCAAAAATGGCGCTTGCTGAAGAGCATAAGCTGACGCTATTGTGTACCGGCATGTACACCATCATACGGAGCCCCTAAAGGGACCTTTGCAAAAATAAAAAATATAAAGAGTTTCGAGTTCACACAGGAAACATATCATGTGCGCACACGTTACAATGTCTGGTTTGTGTATACTATTTTATTTGTGCGTCACTCCCTATGAAGAAAGTGAGAGCATGGATGCGCATGAATTAATAAAGCTGCATTTGCTCAAAATTTGTCTTTCTTAGACCAGTTCGTCTAGGATGTATCCAACTACTTGTTTCTTTTAAATTTTTTTAAACATGTGCCTCCCTTTATATCTAAAGTCCTTTATGTCTATAGCTCTGCTAGCAATGAGCGCTGTTAGAACTGAATGAAGAAATTAAGCATTTCTCTGCCACCTGCAAGGATGCGTTAAATCCGACAAAGTGGTTTAATAAAGGGCCGTTTGATCTTGTGAAATACAAAATTTTAGTAGGCCTACATTTAAAAGTTCCAGTATTTTTATATCGGACAATATAAATATAGCCTACTTCCCTAACAAAATCCAATTTTTTATCATTTTTACTGTGCCAATGTTTTTTCATGAACCATTAAACATGGCATTATGACAATGCACACTGAGCCCATTTCCCAGCGCGATTTCTTAACCGCCACAAAGTTAAATTTGTTCAAATGGATTTGAAATGTGACGCACTGCCCTAACGAAAGCCACATTTTGAGCACTTTTTACTGTATCAGCCTTTTTTAACTTGGCAAAAAGTACAATGCACACAGCTATTCATGTTGCAGTTTCCCAGCTGTCACAAAGAATGCTTTAAAGCGGACATTAGGCCGTGATATATACTGCCCTATGAAAGCCACATTTCAGCAAATAGATCATAAATAAATTCATGCACATCGAAACTCTCATTTTCTTTATAATTTTGAGCAAGATCTTTATTACTTTATGCACATCCATACTCACATTTTCTGCATAATGTTGAGCAAATAGATCTTTATTAATTCATGCACATCCATACTCACATTTTCTTCATAATTTTGAGCAAATATATCATTATCAATTCATCCATAGTCACATTTCTTAATAATTTTGAGCAAATAGATCTTTATTTATTCATGCGCATCCATACTCTTGCTTTCTTCATAGACAGTGACGCACAAATGAAATAGGTTTTAGTATACACAAACCGGAAATTGAAATGCGTGCGCACAATAAATTATGCCACGCACACGCGTTACAATTTTCGGTCTGTGTAAACAAAAACCTATTTCTCATGCACACTCGAAACTCTGTATATTTTTTATTTTTGCAAAGGTCCCTTTAGGGGCTCTGTACCATCACATGCCACGTCACTGGTTTCGTCATAACGCAGCACCAATCAGGATTGGACTAGGTTCACACATGCTTCAGGCGCAGTCACGCCGAAGGTGTTCCCCAAAGTGTTGCCATTATGATGCAGCGTTTCGTTCCCTTCCCAGGGAACAAGGGTTACAGTCATAACCCAAAACATTATTTTATTATAAGACCACAATTAACAGTGTATCCTTTTCAGGAGCATAATATATATGTGTATTAATGATAAACAAATATACCAGATCAATGAAAGTTATGAGTTTATAAGTTATAATATAGCAATGAAGTTATAAGTTATAATATAAGTTATATAGGAAACTGATTAATTAATTTGATCATTTGTGTGATCAATTGTTTGATTATTTTTTCTTACACTAACTTTGTCTGATACTTTTGATTGATCATGTCATCTTTACAATAACTTTGCCTGATCATTTTGTTTGATCATGTCATTTTTACAATAAATTTGTTTGTATTTAATTTTTTTCTTACAATAACTATTAATACAATAACTGTCTAGTCATCATTTATTTGATCTTTTTTTTTTTTGTTACAATAACTTTTGTATGATCCTTTTGTTTGATAATTGTTTGATAAGTCTTACAATAACATATCTGATCATTTTTATTTGATCATTTTTCTGATTATTTGTTTGAACATTTTGTCTTGACAGGCATTTCAGTCAAGAAGACCCTCAGGTGGGATGAAAGTCCATACCCCCCCCCCCCCCCCCCCAAAAAAAAAAAAAAACCTTTAAAAATATAAAGGAAGACCAAATTGGTATTGGAATCATGTGACTCAGAATAAATTAATAATTGTATCGTTATATTGGCTAATTATAAAGGTATAAACATATAACTTCATTGTTTGCTCTGATATATTCGTTTATCATTAATACATATTTACAGTATGTTCCTGAAAACAGTGCAGTTAGTTGTGGTCTTATCATACACTGTCAGCTAAACAAACAGTAGAGAGCAAAGAGTACAGGATGTGTTCACTGTGTACATATTGTGAACCCGTTAAACTGAAATCATAACACTTGCATGTCATTTGCACAATCATGAAAATTCAAAAGCTGGCTAATTTGACCTGTCATTAATATAAACATAATTATTATTATTATTATTTTATATCTGTATGCTGACTATAATGTGCAGTGAATAGCAACTTAAATTTTGGCTTGTTCCTTACAAAAATCTACAAAACCTCATGAGGGTGAATAAATGTTTTTTGTGTGAACTGTTCCAAAGACTCATATCAAATTCACAATCTTACTATGACCCTGACTGTGCCGTTCATGGGAGAGTCTTCATGTAGCCAAATTCTCTTTCCCTGCACTGCTGAGTGACAGCATGGGCGTTCGCTCTGGAGGGAATGAGGCTGATTCCGTATCATTTAGGCTTATCACGAGTGAATATGCTTTCAAAGACCCGTGGGGCTACAAAGAGAGCTTTGAGGAGACGGACAGGGACAGCTGCTCTCCAGGAACCCTGGCAAGCAAGTCTGCACTCTCTCGTTCCCATCTGCAAATGCTCTTTCAGGGGTGGTTTAACTGATCAAGGGCTGAATTTAAAAGCACTGGATGATGGAAAAGTAATTGCCCTCGCTGTGAAAATAGACCATGCACGTTGTATCACTGAATAAAGAAAAAAAAGTTCTATATATATATATATATATATTTTTTTTTATTTTTTTTTAATTTCTAAGTGAAAACAATTAATAATTTGCATTGCTAAACAGAATAGATTGGTTTGCGTGGTAGGGAGGCCACATCCAGCTGTTACTGCTATTGGGTTTTGGAGCTTATAGATGCATTTCTATTGTATACAGACAATTTTTATATTTATATTATACATTTTACAGACAAAAGCTCTTAAAAGCCGTGTCAAATGCAAGAGTAACAAGCTATTCATGAAAGCTAATGTGAGAATAATTTTATGTAGACTTATCGGTATTCATACATTAGATGTTTGGATGGGCAATAGAACATATAATAACATATTGACAAAATCTAAAACAAAACCCTTTTTTGGTATGAACAAGTGTTCGAAACTGATATTTCTGGACTGCCACAGGTGACCAACTTCAATACACAATCCCTTAGCATCACTGTAATTTAATAATGGAAGAAAATGATGGAGACATTTCTCAAGAAATAACAGAATCATTCCAGCAGGGACTTTTAATCACAATTTTAATAATTAATAAAATACACTGTGTGCAGAATTATTAGGCAAATTGATTGCCAGAATCTGGCAGTAAGGTGTGGGAGTTCATTTTTAGTCCATCTCTTAACCTGAAATGTCCGTCTTGCAGAGATGGACTAAAAATGATCTTCCAAAAGTTACTGCCAGATTCTGGAAGATAAATTCTTCAAACAGCGGTAACAAGAGGATGTGGTGTTGGTCCTTCAGGAGTCACTCTCAATCTGTCTGTCTATAAGGCCTATAAAAACCCAGTCTTCATGTATTTTATAACACTTCAGCTTGTGATTCTTATTAAGAGTGGGTCATTTTTTAGGATTCTTTAGCTAACCTAAGTCTCTGAGATCCTGACACCTTGCACTTCTGGAGACTCCAGGTAGGTTGCAGTTCTGGAAAATGGTGGCACTGGAGACTAAAGGGTTTCTGATGGTTTCACACTTAATTCTTCACCTTAATTCTTAATTATTTTGCAGTTAACATGCGTCTTTTCTTTTCCACCTTGTTTTTGTATGACCCCGCTGACCCAATGAGCATTTTGCTGTCCCTTGGTCATGCTTTAACTTTGCAATTTCTAGTATTGCATTAGTATTGCATTAGTATTGCATTAGTATTGCGTCCTTCTTATGAGTATTTAATAATTTTTGACTTTTCAGTCTGAGGTAAATCTCTTTTTTGGCTCATTTTGCCTGTAAAAGAAAACCTGCCTAATAATTCTGCACACCTGAATATAAGGCATTTTTCATTTCCAGCCTTCATGAACAATTATATATCACTTATAAATGATAAAAAACAAAATTAATAGTAGTTATTAAGATTGATGTGACTTGGAATTGGTAAAATGTGCTTGGGGAAAAAAATATGATCAGAAAATCAACTTGCCTAATAATTCTGCACACAGTGTAATTGCAATAAAAGAATAAGTTTATTCGAATTATTAATAATAAATGTTACTGTTTATTGAAAATTTGTGTATCTTTAAAGGTACATTATATAACTTATATAGTGGTTATATAGTGGCCCTCTAGTGGTTAAAAAACAAAACTGCATGCATTTTGTGGAAGAACATTGTTTTGGTTGTGCTTTGGCTCTGCATGACTGTGTGGATGAACATAGTTATGCTACTGCTCATAAAACACTCACTGTAGGCTTAAAAGATAACCAGTTTAGATGGAATCACAGAAAGGATATCAAGCTGACTAGCTGAAGATTTTACTGTAGCTATACCCATAAAAAGACACAGTACTTGAAAATAAATTTCAGCACAGCGCTACAACAACCATGGTGAAGTAACCCTTCACAATAGATATTGATTTACAATGAACTCTATTACAGAGCTGCATATGACAATTTGAAGAGTTTGGTTCCAAAACGCAATAACTCCATTTTGATTAATTTGAGTAAAAAGGTGTTTTCTTTACCAAGAAAGTGGCAAGATGAAACCCACTATTTTCTGTTTCAGACTTTCACATAGCATCTTTTGGTTATAAAAACATTAAAATTCAAATCTACATTTTGATTTTAAAAAGTTTATTATAAAAACGTATTATTTTTTCCCCAAAATGCAGTAAATCCATGACACTTTTTTTTTTTTCAAAATGCAATTAATCCATCAATATAAAAGTTATTTTTCAAATTGAAAATACACAACAAAGTAAGTTGATTCACATATATGACAGAGTCTGAACTTTGCCAATATTTATCTTATATACAGGCATTTTACTAAAAATACATTCAGCCGTCGCTCCCAAAATGAATTCAACGGGTCATCTTGTTAATGTTATAAATGAATTATTTGTCATTACTGATTAAAGAGTATCTGGCACCACCGCACAGTTAAAATAAACACATTTGCCGAGTACATTGGTATTAAAAATGGCTTTTTAAAAAGCCTTCAGTGTTTACAGTGCGTGGAATGGTGCGCTGTGATTGGTTGAGAGCGGATATATATCGCGTTCTGCAGAAAAAGGAGACTGGCGTTTGTCACGTTTTAGAAAGAAAGAGAGAAAACATGACAGAATAACACGACGGATATCGCATTTTGCGCAAAATTAATAAATGACTTTTCAATACCGACCAGATACAATACTGATTTTGGCGGAAACTCAGTTTTTTTGAAAATGGCATTTATCGCGTTTTGGAACCAAACTCTTAATTTATTTGTTCAATAAAATACCTTACCTTTTGAGTAATAATCTCTGTGTTACTTTTACAACATTTCAAATCCCTCAGTTCTCACCATCTATGACAAAAACGGAAGCCAATCTTGATTCTCAGTATTTTATGAGCTCTGTCGCGTTATCTTTTGTTTTTGTAAGCTGATTCTTCTCTGTTCGGATTTTTATTTTTTTTTTAAACAGGTGATTCCCCGGTGGTTGGAGATTTAGCTGCTTCAAGCCAACTTATGCCACTTTCCCAGTAGCCGGAGCAACTTTTCTATATTTACGGATACATGCATGTGCGAGTGACATATGTACACAATTTTCCATGAAAACCATCTCGCTAGGTCTAAAGTATAAACACTTATAATAGGCTTACCATAGTAAATCAGAGTAAGACAAAAACACGTTTTGGAAGAAGGATTGATGACGGATTGATTCATTATTTAAATGTTGTTAATTTCAAACAAGAAAAAGTTACATTGTGTACCTGTAATCATATTGTTTTTGAACCCTTACATGTGGTCAACAACACTCAGCCTCATGTGGCTTATTGCTTTATTATAATCAATATTATTCTGTATGAGTACATTATCACATGTATATTGTATTGTTATTATTTTTGCAGTTTTGGTAGATAGTTACTTTTCACATGTCACTTTGTAATGAAGCAAACTAAACCAACCTTGATCTATAATCCCAATTGTTGTTGTATTTATGTATTGTTTATACTGTACAGAGGTGGCATTTGGAGGCCCATTTCAAAGAAACATCTGAGCACAAAATGGCTGATTCATTCAGGGACAAAGCACAAGGGAGTGAGTCGCCGAGTCATTCATTAGAACGATTTGTTCAAAAATGCGGATTCATTCAGTAACCGAACTGGAACTGTATTGCTCGGAGATGCACGATGGTTACTGTTTGGAGCTATTTTCATTGGCAAAATAGTGGAAAAACAGACAATATTGTGTATAAAATGTAAGTCACCTAATAGCCTATAAACTTATTGTTGATTGAATTGTTGTATAAAATCAATATCACATTTGCAAAAGTGCTGATATTCGTGAAAACAGCACTTTTGCTCATGTCATATTGCTTTTAAATATGAAAAACAATACCTTATATGGAGACTTTTTTTCCTTCCATATCTTGGTTTTTGGAAGCATTTCTATTAATTTTGGTGGCATTTTTGCTCCTGTTAATTTTCATAAAACGTTTATATATATATATATATATATATATATATATATATATATATATATATATATATATATATATATATATATATATACACACACACAAGTGCATCTCAATAAATTAGAATATCATAAAAAAAAGTTATTTTCTGTAATTTAATTCAAAAAGTAAAACTTAAATATATTTTTTTAAGTTTTTTAAATATAGATTTATTAGACATAACGTAAAATATCACCAGACTTTTTTGTTTTCATTTTGATGATTACAGCTTGCTGCTTATTAAAAAAAAAAACATCAGTATCTCAAATTATTAGAATATTTAATTTCAAATTCTATTAAATTACCATTCTTAGGGTATAAATACTAGGTTTAGGTCAGTAATCCCAACAGCAGTCATGGGGAAGTCTGCTGACTTGACAGTTGTCCAGAAGATGATCATCAAGACCCTCTACAATGAGGGTAAGCCACTGAGGGTCACTGCTGAAAGAGCTGGCTGTTCGCAGAGTGATGTGCCAAACCATATTCATGGAAAGTTGACTGGAAGGAAAAAGTGTGGTAGGAAAAGGTGTACAAGTGAAAGGAATGACCGCAGGCTTGAGAAGATTGTCAGGCGAGGCCGATTTAAGAACTTAGCTGGAGTCAGTGCATCAAGAGCCACTGCACACAGACATCTTCAGGAAATGGGCTACAACTGTCACATTCCATGTACCAAGCCACTTCTGAACCAAAGACAATGTCAGAAGCGTCTTACCTGGGCTAAGGAGAAAAAGAACTGGACTGTTGCTCAGTGGTCCAAAGTCCTCTTTTCAGATGAAAGTAAATTTTGCATTTTATTTGGAAATCAAGGTCCCAGAGTCTGGAGGAAGAGTGGAGAGGCACAGAATTCAACTTGCTTGAAGTCCAGTGTGAAATTTCCTCAATCTGTGATGATTTTGGGTGCCATGTCTTCTGCTGGTGTTTGTCCACTGTCTTTCATCAAGTCCAGAGTCAACGCAGCCACCTACCCAGGAAATTTTAGAGCACTTCATGCTTCCTTCTGCTGACAAGCTTCATGGAGATGCTGATTTCATTTTCCAGTAGGATTTGGCACCTGCCCACACTGCCAAAGGTACCAAAACCTGGTTCAATGAACATGGTGTTACTGTGCTTGATTGGCCAGCAAACTCGCCTGACCTGAACCCCATAGAGAATCTATGGGGTATTGTCAAGAGGAAGATGAGAGACACCAGACCCGACAATGCTGATGACCTGAAGGCTGCTATCAAAGCAACCTGGGCTTCCATTATGCCTGAGCAGTGCCACAGGCTGATTGCCTCCATGCCACGCCGCATTGATGCAGTAATTCGTGCAAAAGGAAGCCCAACCAAGTATTGAGTGCATAGAAATGAACATACTTTTCAGAAGCCTGACATTTCTGTTTAAAATATGTTTTTTTTATTGATCTTATGAAGTATTCAAATTTTTTGAGATAGTGAATTGGTTGGTTTTTGTTAAATGTGAGCCAAAATCATCACAATTAAAAGAACCAAAGACTTAAAGTACTTCAGTCTGTGTGCATTGAATTTAATACACGAGTTTCACAATTTGAGTTGAATTGCTGAAATAAATGAACTTTTCCATGACATTCTATTTTATTGAGATGCACCTGTGTGTGTGTGTGTATATATATATATATATATATATATATATATATAAAATCAAAATAATTAAATCAAAACAATTAAAAGTCATTATTGCATTATTGTAAGAATAAAACACATGAAGAAAACCGTTCAAATAACAATAACAAATTAAAATAAAACAAACAAACAAAAATGAAGATTTAGAGAATAAAATTATAAAATAATATTGAGTATGCTCTAAATATAGGCCCTTGTTGTAACATTATTAAATATGACAATTAAAATGAATTAAAAATTATTATACTAGATTAAATATTATAACTATATCTATATATAATGTGACACTAAAACACTGTTGCATAATTGTGAAGTGTAAAGAGAAGATAACAAATAAAAGCATCTTTGAACATTGAAATCATTTAATGTTTTAAAGCAAATACAGTTTACTTCACTGGGTCAACACATGTGAACAATATATATATTTTTTTCATATCATTACCGACCTCAGCAGACATACATTCACACGGCTGCATGAAGACAAGATCTTTCTTTATGTTTTTGTTTTTTTGTTTGTTTGTTTTGTTGAAGTTATGTACAAAGTCATTGTAATGCATCATACCCACATCTCTATACAGAACCCATTAACATATCAAAACCTATCTACCCAAGTCAATGTCAAAGTAGATTTATGGCAATAAGCTATACATCTCCAGCCGTCTGAGCGGTCTAATTTGTTTTCTAGTTCAGTTTGCAGTCAACGTCCAGACTTGAAACTCCACCACTTCTGTTCCCCCTACATACAGTAAACCCAGCTATAGTTTTCAAGGTACATTATTTACAGTGGAATGTCAGGCTTTGAAGTGGGCAGTTAGAAAGACATGAGACTCTGGAATGAAAAATCTAAAATCTTTATATCTAAAGAAAAAGAGGAACATATAAAAGAAGGAATAAAAAGAAATATGTTGTCTGTAGAACAATATATAAAACAAAAAGAAAATATCTAAGTATGCCCATGCTATTTAACATTGCTAGAAGCCTCAACATCAACTGATCCTCCAAGGGAAAAAACAACAACAACAACAATAAACCAAAAAACGCAGCTGATATGGGTCATGAATATTAATTGTAGTCGCTCGAAATCTCTTATTTGACATTTAAAGCCATAGTAGCTATTTGGTGGATGGATAACTTGTGCTTAGCTTGAGAAAATAATAATAAAAAAAAATAAAAAAAAAACCCTTAAACTGATGAAACCCTGGGGGCACATTGTCAGTGAAAGAATGAGAGAGAAATGAAAGCGATATGAAAATAACTACATATAAAATGATGTACTAAATAAATTTCGGGAACAAAAACTTGTGCTTTAGCTGAAGTGATGCCAGTCTTTTCAATGACGGCCTTGATTAAGCAGCAGGTTTCCAGTCGTGAGCTGGTTAACAAAGTGCTGACAGACCAGCGATGTGCTGCTTTTTGTATTTTTGTCATGTCATATGAAGCAGAGAGAGAATATTTCTATTTATGAGGGTTTATAAAATCTGGTAAAAATACAGCTTCTATAATACTCGAAGTCCAGGTGATACGCTTTCCACCGCGCTGGCCAACTTCTGTTGATTCATATGTTTATCATGTCAATGTCGTAAAAATGTACAGTGAGGGCAGACAAGACACAATAACTCTAAAAAAGAAAAAAAGAAAACAATATGTACAGATCTAAAAAAAAACATAAAACCTTACATCTCACACGTCATAGGCACTGTAATTTGTATAACGCTGCACATTGACCTTACTAAGCTAAAATACAAGGTTTGCCAAGCAACAAATGTACAGTTAATCATCAAGTGGTCTGTTTTAGGTCAAATCAAGATGTGCATGGGTTACCATTAAAGTTTTAATTCATATTTAACTTAGATGTTTGTATATTACGACTTTCCTCATGGGTAGGACCACAAGGAATCTGCGGCTGCAAGTTCTAGTTTGTTTATTGTGTCGATTCTTTTGACAATGGCTTCATCCACCAAAAAGAGTGTGGTACTCTGAGCTTTAATGCAGAAATAAAAAAAAAAAAAGAGCCATCAGATTCAGTGTGGACCTGCTCATGGGCAAGAATTCTTTAGTAAGTGGCGTTCATCTGGAGTTTCCTCCATTTACAGGTCCTCCCGGATTGTCTATGTGATTACAAAGGTTCAGCATCCTAATCTCTCGTCTTGTGCAGAGTCCCGTTTAAGGCTGGCAAGAGAGTTAAATATTTCATGGACAAGCCATGATAAATTCCACTAATGCATTTTTTCTGTAGGGTGATATGGATGCAGTTAGGGAGGTTATTTGTCTCTGGAAATACAATCCTTAAGTGGAAAACTGCCCACCCTTCCACAAAAAGTGAGAGTTGAACCAAACAAAGAGTGATTAAAGACATTAAAAAGGCCTGAATGCTTAGTACATTTTGCAGCCAAACAGGTGTCAGTATCTTGATGAACAACCACTTTATTTATTTAAATACATACTTATTTGTAGCCAACAGATCTGCTCCTTATAGAGGATCAGGAAGGATTTGGAAATGATTCCTGGCTTTGCAGCAGATCCTGTGGTTTCAAAGATCCAGCGGTACATAACAAGCCTGTCTGTGATGCCCAGCTGCTGCCATGTTTACCTCTGATTTCACTTTGGCTTGAGACTTTTCCGCAATTTCATTCCCATGACCCATGCCTTTCCCGCTACCTGCACTTGGAAAAACTTTTTCCATCAAAAGGCTCTAAATAGTGGTTGACAATCCCATGTGGAACTAAACATTACCGTTGAACCTGTTCATATTTACAAGATCTTAAAACATTTTGACCACTCCACATCACCAACTCTAAATTACAAACACCCTGTCTTTTTAACAACACCACATTATACAGGATTATCCTTTTGCGTCTTAAGAGTTTCAGAGGAAATGGATTTTGGAAAGCATCGCTATGAAAACACTGCATGTGATGATGGCACATCCGAGGTGGATCTATGGATGGGGACTGACTAAGACTGGCATGGAGATTGAGGGGCGAGTGGGTGGGTGTAGTATATCTGTCTAGGCCCCGTTCGGCATGCTTGACTGCAGTGTGCATATGACTAACGCTGCAGATGTGTTCCTCAGCTCTCAGCATAGCTGGGTCTTAAAATAAATACTGTTTTTGGAGAGCAGTCAGAACCCACATGCATTTTTTTTCTCCCGCATTGGATTGTACGCTTTTCAGGCTTTTTCAGGCCACATTTTCGGACCCTGTTCATTAGTTCTGGACCTACATTTAGGGTCCTGTAGGATGTAGGATGGAAGCAGCCTTTGTGCCAAGAACTGCGGAATTATGATGTTTCCAATAAACACAATAGTGTTAATGTGACCTTTGACCTCATAATGACACATGACTACATGACTATTTAGTTCCACATTTTCTGTTAACCAACACTCCATATAAAAAGCAAGACTATATAAAAATGAACAAAACTATTAATGTAAAAGCAATGGTAATATGCTAATGAGATTAAAAAAAGACAAACAATAAAAAAATAATCGTACATCCAGTGTAAGACTTTCACAACATGATCAGCAATATACCCCTTTCCAAAACAGTTACAGTCTCTTTTTATACATTTAATACATTTATAATAACAACAAAATGAGACAAAAAGGATAATACACTGTAATATTTTCAAGCGACCTGCCTGTCCAGCCTTACTGGATGTTGATTGGCATCAGTCAGTGGGAAAACTTCTTGCCGTTGTAGCAGGTTCATCTAAAAGCATGAGGATGTGCAATGATGTTGACGTGTTGATGCCGCGAGCTATTTTTCTACAGCTGTTTTCGATGGACTCTGATGGGGGCGGAGGTTACTGGGTCAGGGGTGGGATGTGCAGATAAGGATAAACACATGGAGGGAGGGTTCTAGTGATGGAGGTGGGTGGGTGTGGTCGGATGCAGGAGAGGGCAAAAGGTCGTTGATCTTTTTTCCGTGTCGTTGCATGCCACTCTACACGTACCACTCTTTCTTTGAAATAACAGAGCCGTCGGTTTGGGAGACCATGTCGTCGGCGATCTCGGGCTCGGGGTCGTACTGGAAGGCGAGAGTCCGTTCGTCGTAATCACGACTTTCGCCTTCATCTACGGTGAAATAGGGTCTCTTCAAATCCTCGGAGTTGCCGTCGAAATCTCGATCGCCGCCCTCGAAACCGCCGGGCCCGCTAATTTGAGCCGGCTTCTTTTCATCGTCCGAGTCGTCGGGGTACTGCAGGTTCTTGGGCATCGGAGGATGGGCAGGCACGCCACCGGCCTTGCTGTATCCATTCCCGAACACGTGTTTTTTGGTGCTGTAGTCGCCTTTAAAGGTGCGCTGGCGACGTCGCAGGAAGAAGACGAGCAGCCCGATGGCGGCCACCAGCAGTACCACCCCGCCAACCGCGCCGCCGATGGCAGCGCCGGAACTATGCGGCTCCGGTGGGATCTCACGGCCATCAGGAGGGAAGTTAGGGAATTCTGGGTAGGAAAACACAGATGGAAGGGGAGAGTGTGTCAGTGCTCTGGTGGGAAGGAGGTGCATTTGTGCAGGTGCTCATTTTTGATGAGGAAAGGAATATAGGGGTGGAGAAACAAAAGGGGAGACAGGAAGGAGCCCCCGCCCCGTAATCACCAACCCACCCTACAAAACCAACCCATTAGGACGGCTTCACATAGAAAAGCAAGAGCTGAAAGTTCAGTCAGAGCATGCATTTTATAGAAAGAACACAAGAATAAACACCCAAACCATTTTGAATGAAACAATAATGAACAAAAGTCTTGAATCTTAGGGCTCCTATACACTAGAGCAGGGGTGTAACATTTCCCATTGGCATATGTTTTTGTTAATTGGTTGCACCACATGACATTGGTTTCACGTACAAAAGTAGGATAAGGACAGAATTTGATCTGTGAAGGGTACGACTCAATTGGATTGACTACATTTACATAGTTTACAACCCATTCTATCTCCCAAGGTGTCAAAAACTGAAGCATGGTCAATGCCTTGCGCATCAATATTAAGACTCTAAAGGTACCTATAGAGATCACTGTATCGACAAACTAGGAAATCTATTGCTTTCATTTGCTTGCCTTATGCATCAGATGATGATAATTTCCCATGCCCTTCATGTCTGTGTGGAACAATGGAGTTCCAAGTTTGTCAATATAGCAACGACTTGGATTACCTTTTGGGCCAGATTTACTAAACAGGGCAAATTAGCGTGAGAGCACAATTCCCACAAAAAAAAAGCGCCGATGAGAGTGAAAAGCTGTGCGTGTGATCTACTGACGATGCACACGTTAAAGAACACAGACGCATCATTTCCATAATGACCAACGCAATCTACTAGTTAGTGTCTGGTTTAAGACTGGCGCATAATTAAATAATGGTGCAAACACCAGTAAATTGACAAGCGCAAACCTTAGTAAATCACATTGTGTGATTCATTTAAATACTCTCCTCCCATAAATTTTGCACATGAAAGGGAAACCCCTACAAATGCATATGCAATAAGGTCAACGGTGAAAATAAAAGGTGTCCACATCTTTTCAACGCTATTTTTTTCACTGTGTGTCTTTCGAAAATCCTGACAGTAGTTTTTTTTTAACGCCAAAAGAGTGTTTGCGCTGGCACAAGCTGTTAGTAAATCTGGCCCTTAGTGTCTTAATAATGACGCAAAAGGCACTTGACCATTATTTGATGCCTTGAGAGTGAGAATGGGTTGAATATTAATAGGTGATTTGTGGACCCGCCACTCAAGTCCCATTGATGTTTGCAGTAAATGTTAAAATTTTTCTCAACTTTAGGTTGCTTTACTCTTGCAAAATCTTGTGTTTTTTTTCTTTATGTCCTTGTGACACACAATCTCTACTGAAATCAAAGGATTTGAAGCATTCTATGATAGCGAAAACTCTAGTGTGTAGGCACCCTTGATTATTTAGGTTATTCACTGTAGCACTTTAATCTGTCTGGAAGTAAAACTTGCATTTAAAGTAACAATCAGCACAAGTACACTCATAACAACAGGTCTACAGGTCTACAAATCTGACTGACCTCAAAAATTATGATTCAACATTAACACAGGTTACTTGCATTTGAAGCTCTTGACCTTGTTGGTTTACATTTAATACATTTCATAGCATACCTTTTTATTCTCTCAAACCATTCATGAAATAGATGTATTTCTTTTTTACTCAGTGATTTAAATGAAGACCCCCAATGCTGCAGGTGAAAGGCAAACCAAGCACTACTGCTTTCAAAAGTTCATAGCATCTCTCTAACCAGTGATGTGGTTTTTATAGTCATGCTGGAACATGAATCCCTAGCAAGGCTACTGTACATGGTTATAGCTGACATACTGGTTGTGGTTTTGTTTTCAAAGCACATAAAAGACATGCATCCAACAGAAAGCAAATGACACAGCATGTAATAAGCCCATGCAAAAAGTCAGTAAGCCATTTCTTAAAAGTACCCAAAGCACTGCGATTTGCAAACAGCAATTAGAGTTGGAGAAGAAATTCAAACACGCTCACACACATACACAAAACCGAGACGCGCAACTTTTTCAGCATCGGATCATTCACAATTGCTGGATTAACAGCTTATACGCTTACATGCGGTTTCTGAAGACTTTTCTTTATGTGGCACTCCTTGTAAACATAACCAAACCATTCCAAGTGTTACAACAGGTCAGCGCAAAAATCTCCCAACACTCAAATATAACATAAAATAACTGAAGGATTCAAAAATCCAGTTGAATCTAGTTGCAATGCGACAACAAGCTATATTCAATGTTAAGCTAACTGAAACAATCATCATTTTGTTGGTCTTTTCATTTTTATTTGCGTCACATCCAAAATCCCACTCCAAATCAGATTGTTTGATTGGCTCTATGTAGCACAACAATGAAAGAAACCAACCCCCGGTTTCACAGACAAGATTTAGGCCTAATCCCAGACTAAAATGCATGTTTGAGCTGTTTTAACTGAAACCAACTTGCCGTGCCATAGTTTTGTCTCAAGACGCACACCAGTAATGTTTTTTTTTTCTTTTTCTAAGGCAAGTTTATAAAAGCTACTTAAATGCCCTAATTGAACTAAGGCCTAATCCTGGCTTAATCTAAGCCCTGTCTGTGAAACCGGGCCTAAGACATCCAACAACGTCTTGTATCAGTTTCATCAAACAACTTGCAAATGTGTCCTTCACAGGTTGTGTTCACACAACACTTGTGCGTCGTTAGCAGCAAAATACAACTTCTTACAACAACGAAACAGTAGACACAAGACACTCCACGTCATATTTTCAGCTTGAAGCCTATGCCATTTACGTGCGCTAATAGAATATGCCGGTTAAAAAGGTCAGCGGCTGCATTGTGAAGGTTTCTGACTGCCTTATGCGACAGTGACTTATTGAATATAGGCAGTAATAAGGCGGTCAGGGTGAGCTGCATTTGACATATTCCAGCTCCTTAATGAGCTTCCGTTCTAGACCTGGCAGAGCACCGTCTGGTACCCACCACACACGCGGGGATGGTCAGATATTTCTCATTGACACGCTCAGACATCTTGTGAAGGATTATGGTCATAAAAAGCAAAAACCTCTAGGGGTTCAATCCATCTCGTCCTTTAATCTAAGAATATAAAGTTAAATGCTAATAGGGAAGAGAAAAAGGCATAGCACCCTTCCAGAAGATACACAAAGTGCACAAACGGAAATTTTTCTAGCTACACAAGCTCAATTTCATGCATTGTTGCATTTTGAAATATGTGCAATTCATAACACAATGCTAGTACGTTCATAGTTACGAGTTTAAGCAGAAATGTTCTGCTTCTTTGGTCAATTTTCTTTTTCAAGTGAACTACTTTCATGACAGCAACAGTTTGAGGATAACCCTCGTAAGCAAGTTAGTGAAATTAAGTCAGTAAACTGCTGACATGGTTATAGCAAGCTGCTAACAACATATTGCTTTAAAGGCACAGTCTTTTTTTAATTTTAAGATAACTATGTCGCCCCCTAGAGTGTGGAAGATTGTTACCATTGCAATATGTTTCTGACCAAACAATGACTTTGATATGTTTGTAATTCGCTATTAGGACAGAAAATAAGGAGAAAGCTGGTGTAATCTGGTTTTGCTGATTACCCATCCTGACCAATAGCGTTTAAGTTGTTTAACTAGTCTCCTAGCCTCCTAGCCATGCCGGCAGCTAGCAGGTGCCCCAAAACCCCTCTAAAACCAGAAAACAGACCAGTTTATCCAGGCTGGGAGACCAGTCAATCACAATAGTCTGGTTAAAACTGTTGTTTTAGCATGGTCTTCAAACATTTATTGTTGTATTTTATTTTTTAACTTTTGCGTGTAGCTTAATTAGCTGCCTATCTTGGCTAGGACACTCCACATTTCTAATCTCAAGGTTTCTTTCCTGGTTAAATAAGGGCTAACAATATAATGGGCTTACAAATTATTCCATTTCCTGCTTAGACTCTATTAAACCATTATTTTAAATTCTCAAACACCTCTCATTAATGTTAATGACAAATGCTAACACTAACAGGCTGCTGTTTCTCATATTGGGGGGGTCAAGGGAACAATTTGACTTGTGAAGTCTTTCTCTGAAGTTTAATTACTGTGACACTCCACGGCTAAAGCCATTCAAACACAGGAACCCATTTATGTGTACTCTACCTCTCTCCCTGTCTCCATTTCTCCTTGCTCTGCTCTTTCTATTCTAGGTTTAGTCAGTGTCCACACTGTGGTTTGGCCGCCGGTGGTGCGGCCACTCTCTCAGCTATCAGCTCTCAAGTATTAATCTGGCCTTTAATGGGATTAGATGAACTGGGGGCTTCATTATACAGAGAGAGAGGAATCCACAGGACTGGAAGAGTTGAAAGGACCAGTCTTCTTTCTCTAATTCGTTCCTCTTTCCTTCAGTGCACCTTTCTGACAGTATCTCCTCAGCTCTCGCTCCATCACTCTAATTGGTAAACTCATTTTGTGCCCCTCATTCTTTTCCTGCTGAAGGCATGTGTTTATACTGCTACTATATTTATGACACACCATAACTAGCCCTAACCAGACAGAAACACGAAAATTGCAAAATGACCCCCATGAAAAAATTATAGCAGATTATTTAAATCCGGAGGCCCCTTATGACGCCTATAAACATTTGCCACCCAAGTTTTTTTTTTTGAAAACATCTATGCAAAATCTTTTCAAATTTAATGGTATACACAGTTTTATTTTCTATTAGTTTATTATATGTCTGTATAGTTTTTCTACATTTGTTTTATTTCAGTTTTAGATATTTTAGAACAATAGGTAAAATTAAATGAAAATGAGAACAAGCGGACATAAAATAATATTAAGTTTTCCTTAAAGTCTGCTATTAGCTCATTTGCACCCTATAGATCCTTTAATTTAAAGATCTTTAAAATGACTCCATCAGGCACACAAGAGCTCTGAGATAATCAAAGGTATGGAGAACATAGACAAAGTCCTTGAAGCCTTAATTTGCAAAGCTAATCAATGGCAGTATTTGCTTTATAGACAAAGTACTGAGGCAGGGAATGAAAAGATCCCACACTGCACTTCACCACTCTTTGATTCTCAATATATGTTCTTACCTTCCTCTCGCACTATCAAAAACACATCTAGAAAATTTGTTTTATTTCAGCTGAACTATGGTAGCTCAATGCTAGCTCTGTTGATAGAGTTAGCATAGAGAACATTAGTTATTCAAAATCAACTCAAAGTTATTCCTGCGTTCACGCCATGTTGTAAATACCGTAATTACAAGATGACAGCACGTGATGCTCATTATCAACACCAATATGAATCTGCAGCAGTCAGGTGGTACAGCGTCACATAGTACAAGTCGAAGCTCTCAGAAAGTTGTAATTATGAGTTCTATCAGGATGTGAATGCCTTTTTACAAGTCGCAATGTCAGAATTATGGTAATTATGACATGTTGTGAACGCACCTTATGAACAAACGTTATTCCAGTAACATTAATAAAATGTTCGTTCAAAGTTATCTGGTCTTTAATAACATTCTCAAAATGTTAGCACAAAAACAACCTGGTCTCATGACGAAAATGTACCCGTGGGCACGTTTTCGCGAGTTGCGAAATACGTACCAATGAGTACATATCGCTGCAGTTTCGCTCTGAAATGTCCACTGAGCGGCGCTAAAAGCGTGTTCTTTTTTTTTTTTTTTGCCGGAGCAGATAATAGGGTGAATGCGGTACGTTTTTATGACGTTGCTTTTTAGACGAATTGCTGCGGTTCTCGATTTGACATTTGCGCTCCGTTTCGCTTTTAAAAAACGGCCCACCGACGCTACGCCTAAACCTACCCGATAGCATTAAAGGGGTACTTCACCCCTGGAAAGATGAATGTGTATTTAAAATTGGTCATTTATGTAGTAGAAATGTGAAATTATTTTTGAATTTGGAGCTTTCTAGACTGAGAAAAGGCAGAAAATGTATTTTTGTCTAATGTGGATGAAAGACAACAACTCCCAGAATGCACTTGTTTTGCTACCCTTGCGAGGCCACGCCCAAACCACGCCTATCGGTTACAGGCGGCATTACCAGGAAAATTCAAACAACTAGGCTTGCTTTGTTACATATTAATTCTATAAATCGTGAGTTAGTTCATACATTTACAGCGAAATGGTGCTAAATTGCTTTGTACCTGGATGTACACCCAAAACCAGGAAAGGACAAGTAAGTTTCCATCATTTTCCGATTAAGTTAAAGATTTGGAGCGATGTAAACAGTGGCTGCGGGCCATCAAACACCCGAAGTTTGGAGATGACACCGTTATAGAAAACCTAAAAAAAACGCAGAATATGTAGTCTCCATTTCAAGCACGAGGACTACGAACCAAATATTCTTGCAATGAAGAGAACCATTCTGAAGGACACCGCGATACCATCGATATTCACTTTCCCAGAGGACGAACAGCCTGGGCATCTGGTACTGTTCGTCTTCGCCTAGAGGTAAGACTCGCTGATACTAGACTGATAACACAGTAGCCTATATGTAGTGTTGTAGGTAGCAGTAAAACTGCAAACTTAGTAAAGTAACGTTAGATAGACAATTACATATAAGTTGCATATAAGTTGACTGTTATCAAAGTAAAGCCACTGTTCTGTAAAACTGAGTTAGTCTATTTATCTATTTATGCTAACGTTACCACAAAAGCCTGTTGCTGTATTGGTTGAGATGACTGCAGAGACTGATAAATTTGCGAGATGAACCACTGATGTAGTGCAGACAAAATAAAGTTAATTACTGTAAGCTTAAAAATATAATTGACACCCACTTTTGATAAAATCTTTGATCTATGTCCGTGAGTAACCTCAAACGCGCATATGTATGGGCATGGTGAAAAAATGCGGAACTACCTGCTATTACTGGCTGTAGTTTTAAGCCTCTGGCCAAAAAAGCCTCCGATGACGCAAAATGATGATTTTTGCGTCATCTGAGGCTTTTTTACAGAATAAAAATGCATAAATCTCTCATCTCGGGCTGATATGAAGGGGGAAAGAACGGTAATTCGAAAATTCTAGTGGTATTCTACTAATACAAAGCTTAATGCTAAATCCTGAAGTAACCCTTTAACAAAAGCAAACGTCACGTAAGAAGCGTCCGCGATCGTACCGTTTTACAGCTCGTTTAGATCTCTCTTTTTTTTCTTTTTTTTTGCCGTCAGTCACCTTTCACGGGATTCGTACCCAGGCAGGGGGAATTGACTCCTCGTCGTAAGTCCAACTCCATATCGGCTGAGCTACCGAACGAGCTTGGTCATGGCCAAAAAAAGCGAAATGTATAGAGCCGGTTAAGCGACACAAAGACCAAAGTACGTTCGTTTACAAATTGGGCACTTCGGTAAGAAGCGTTTTGAAGTCGTAACATCATATTGCGCGAGGAGACGCGAAAACGAGTCTTTATTCATCCATAATCCGACCCCGGCTGTCATCGAAACCGTGTGAAAATGAGCAAAAACGCCTATTGACGTTTTACCAGCCTCTAGCGTTCGTTTCTGTCGGAAACTGCAGCGAGACGTACGCGCCGGTACGTAATTTTGTGTCTCGCGAAAACGTGCCCACGGGTACGTCTCTACTATAAGACCAGGTTGCACAAAAACGCTATTTATATATCGTTCATTTATTCGGAAACATTTTAGTTGGATCATCGTCTAATGTTTTTAAATGTTACTACTTGGTTCATAATGTTCAGAGAACACAAAAGAAATGTTCTCACAATGTTTACAAAAAGTGATAAAATGGAATGTTTCCTTAACGTTTGTATAACCATGAAAATATGATGGGCCCTATTATACACCCAGTGCAATGCGGCGCCAGGCGCGACGCAAGTGTTTTTGCTACTTTCAGACCGACGCAGTTATCATTGTCACATCCTGCACAACATTTTTTAAATAGAAATGCATTTGTGTCCATTTGTGCGCCCGTGCTGGTCTGAAAACGAGGTGTGTTCAGGCGCATTGTTGGCGTGTTGCCACATTTTTTATTTAAAGAGTGCATTAGTAATATGCACCTATAGGCGGGTGAACAACGCGCGTACACTCTGCTTATTACACACAGGGATGTGCAGCAACACACAAACATGACAAATATTAAAAATAAAAGATTATTATTGTGTGCATAAAGATGAATCTGGCTTGTCCCATAGATGGTCTGCTCATGTGCTTTAACCTCATGTACGAGCAGATCCATTTCCTTGCTAGAGAAGCATTCAGTTTTTCCGCTTGCAAATTCCGCCATGTAAATAGCGAATCCGCCAAAGCACAACTGGCTTTTAAAGGGAATGGGAGGTGAGACTCTGATTGGTTTCTTGCACATTACGCCCAAAACACACCCATTACTCATTAAGAGAATAGGGACAACCCTTTTAGACCAAGCGCCGGGCGCCCGTCATTGAACTAGCAAAAGTGGATTCGGACACACCCTAAGTGCACTCGCACCATGCACTTTAGAAAATGCGCTTAGATCATTAAAATAGGGCCCTAAAATGTTCAGAGAACATTTAGAAATTAATTTTCATAACTTAATGGGAATGTTACCAAAACATTCTTTGAACATATTTTTATTAGCTAGGGAGCTAGCAAGCCCTGAGCTAAAAAAACAAAAACCGCTATGCTACTTAGGTGCCGTTCATTACCCCAGGAACTGCATCTTTAGAGGAAAATCCACATACAATGCGTGTGGGCCTGTTGTTAATCACGCTGGAGTAATCATATTACCACAACACCAATAATTCAGCAGTCTCTGGCTGTTTTTCTTCATCGGGTGGCAGGGAAGCGGAACGAGGCGACAGACATGTAACGTGGTTGCGTGAGGGGCCGTGGGGGATCGCAGACTTCAATGCCACGTCGCCAAAGGCTACACCTGCCAGAAGATAGATAAAACCTCACTCGCAGTGTGTCTCCAACTGCCCTGATACCATTAAAGCTGACAAAAGAAACCGCCTATTAACAAACCTCTGGGAATATGCAGATATTGTCGTAACCTTGAGTTGCAATGGACAACCAGAACCCTGGTGGGATTAACTGGTCGAAGAACCATGAAACACTATAATTCAATCAAAGCGCGTGAATTTATAACGCGTGACGTGCAGCATCACAGTCTTCCCGTTTGGCTAATCATTAACCGGCTTTGAAATGCTGTGACAACATTTTTTATTCATCTCTAGCTAGTGTTTACATTTATTTACATTCATTTTCTTCCATACCAGCATGTCTTTCAATGTGTGTAATCTGTTCTGACAATTACTAGCGAAGAAACGCGGTCTAACATATGTTCTCTGAGAACCATGGAGGTAACATGTAAATGAAAGTAAATAAATAAACACTAAGCTTGCATGCTAATAAAGAGACTGACTTGAACAGATGCTTGACAGCTACTTTATAATGAACATGCATTCACAGAACACCATCTATAAATACACAGAATAAAAAATAAATAAATATAAAATAAAAGTCAGTCAGGGATCAGGCGGCTGCCATCACTGTCATAAATCTAAATGAGCTGATGAGCTGCTCTGCTCGTCTCATGTGAGATTGACGACACTTCTGAATTTAGCTCTCACCAGATAGTGTCGAAGATGCGTGTGAAGAAAAACAGCATTGTGCGAATGTGCGGGTGTTTATGTTGTAATATGTTTGCGAGAGAAAGACTCCAGGGGAGTTCAGGGGTATGAAATACTGTTACTGCTTACTAACTAGGGCATATTTTATCACTCACACTCCCAGTTATTATGCTTTCAACTGTAATTTAAGCGTGCTTATACATTATTATTAACTATCAACCATCCAGAACACCATAGCAGCTATACAACCATCAGAACACCTTAAAAACCACAGAAATCTAGTTATTACTAGTCATAACCGAAACATTAATAATTTGGGTATCCTCAGTAGACCATCGCGTTTATTCTCCTGACACCATTCCAATGCATTATGCTGCCTGAGAGAAAATTGAATTATGTGATTTTGGCACATGCAATGGAAATTATGGTTTCAAGATTTTTTATTTATTTATTTATTTATTTATTTATTTATTTCCCCCCCAAATTAAATTGTGCTGTTGCTGAAACTAATGTAAAAAATATGTGACTATCATGGTCTCTTACCTCTGTGTTTAGTCAGAGCTCAAGTATGGAATTGTATTTATTGAATATTACACTAAAAATGCTGGGTTAAAAACAACCCAAGTTGTTTGAAAATGGAAAAAAAAAACAGCAATTGGGTTGTTTTAACAAAGCCGGTTGGGTTAAATGTTTGCCCAACGTGCTGGCCAGTTTTATTTAACACAAATATTGTTTAAAAATGACTATATGGCTGGCTTAAAATGAACCCAAATTAGGTTGAAAATTAAAAATCAGACTCATAATTACTAGAGGCAACAATAATAATCAAAAGGTGATCATTTATTAATAAGCAATTTAATTATTATTCATTAAGCTTATTAATAAATGCTCATTTATTAAACATATTCATAACATGTTACAACATATTTTAAGTTCATTTTAAGCAAACAATACAACAATTTTTAAACAATAGTTTAACCCAACTGCTGGGTTAAAACAACCCAATTGCTGGGTTTGTCCATTTTCAACCCAGCATTTTTTAGAGTGTAGGACTGTTAAAAGATTGAAATAACTTGAACGAATAAAGATTTTTAAATAAATAAATAAACCTAGCCTGTTACTAGGTGATTCTTGTTTAAGGGTTTGCTGCTGTTTGATATGTATGAGCATGTCTATACAAGCAGCATCACAGTGCAGGAGGCCATTCACATTCCTAACCTCTATCACCATCATGCTCTGATACAGAAAACTGTCCAACAGAGGCAGAAAGACTAGATGAAAGCCAATATACAGATAGGGAAATCGAGCAGCGAGAAATGTGAGCAGAATATAGTGAATGAGCCCCCCCCCCAAAAAAAGAGGGAGAATAGGAAAAAGAGAGTGACATAAAAAGAAAGTTAGGGAGGGCCGGTAATGGAGGAGGATGTGTTTACTCAGTAGTGAGAGATGGCGAGTGAGAGAGAGAGAGAGAGAGAGAGACAGAAATTGCTTGTTACTCTCCTGACTGGATTTGCCCACGGTTGTGAAGTCATGGAAATGTAATGCTGCCACAAAGGATAAATCCTCATCAGCGAGCTAAACTCAACAAGCAAACTTTCTCTCCAGAAAGCCACACAAAAGGCTCCTTCTCTCTCACTTTTCCTCCATCCTCTTACTAGCTATCGTTTCTTTCCTTTCTTCCTTACAAGGGTTTGCGCTTTAGTCAAATATGGCCTAATATTCAGGGTTCGAAGTTAAGCCTGATTGACAATGTTTGTGGTATGTTGCCAATTACCTCAGAAAATAATTTTGACTTGTCCCTCAGTTTGTAAAGACGCACTGACAATTAAACACTTACTGTACAAGTTTATTTTTCCGTTTTTAAAAGGATAGTTGACTCACAAATTTGAATTCTGTAATTATTTACTCACCCTCAATGAGTAAATAATCTTTGCTTTTATTTTGTTCTATGGAACTCCAAAGGAGAAATTTTTCATAAAGAAAGTCATACCAATGTTATATTAGTGTCAATAAAATACTATTATAGTTTTTGATAATATAATGATTTAGTTTTCATTTTTATACTTTTAGTTTTAATTGTTTAATTTGTTAAAGTTTTAGTAATTTTGTTCTTTTTTATTTTTTATATATCTTTACATTTTTTATACATTTTTATTTTAGTTTTAATTTTATCTGAGTACATCAAAACTAAATGAAAATGATAAATGTTGACTTGGAAGCTACCTGAAATAAAATAAGTTTATTTTTTATTTTATTTTATTTTATTTTATTTTATTATTTATTTATTTATTTATTTTAATTAATTAATTAATTTATTTATTAATTTATTTATTTTTTTTAGAAACAAAGAAACATTTATTTATTTATTTATTTATTTATTTAGTTATTATTATTTATTATTATTATTATTATTATTATTTATTCATTTTTGGTGGTTTAGATTTAGTTAACTATAACAGCACCGAGTCATGACATGAGGGTGAGTGAATACTGACAGATTTTTCATTTTTTGGGTGCACTATCCCTTTAACTGTCAGTTCTAAAAAATTCAACCTTTGAACGTAAGCCTGCGCTGAAAGTGATAACATGACGGAAAACTGTTGACATCGAGAGATGATGACACATTTTATGCTCTAACCTGAACTCGTGCTGGCATCCGCAGCTCATGAGATATTTTCTCCAAAGAGTGGGTTGAATTTTTAGACATCTTAACCAAGCGCTGGTCTAATCTCATTTAGTTGTGGCATCCTCGTATCAAACAATTTCTCTTCCTGATAGATAATCGGAATGACTGAGCATCATAACTGCCCATGCGTGGCTCTTGCAGAACACGATAAAGCCGCAGCTTGACGTTTCTAAGCTGATACGCATGAGATCCTGACCCAAACAAGACTGAATTAATAATCATTTTTAGCAGATGAGCTGTGCTGTTTGTCAAATGCAAACATGTCCCCTTCATCAGGCTGTCAGAAGCAGCTGGCGTCAGTAGAGAAGAGAGAAGTGAGGCAAGCGTCACTACTGGTAATGCTTAGGGTTAGAAATTAGTACAAACCCCAATAACCATGTTAAACTTGAACATATAGTATGTTTAGCAGTATGTGCTACAAACATGCACTACATAAAAAAAAAAAAATAAAAAATAATTGAAGTTGTAAATAGAACAAAGTCTATAGAAATGTTTTACTATTGTGTTATTCTACTGCAAAATGTTGTTTAATTCAATGTGTTACTTGCCGTTTCTTTGTAATTATTTGTGAAATTAGCCATTTCTGAGTAAAAAAGTGGTTCAATGTAAATCCTACACAAATTTTTTTTAGTGTATCTCAAATCATTGCTGATCGTCAGTCGACGAGAAGAGGCTTAGTCGACCAAAATTTTATTAGTTGCTTAGTTAACAGCTGGTCTATGTGGTAATTACTGTACATCGTGAAAGACATCCAAACGCTCGCCTATCATTCATCGACCTCAAATATGGCTTATCATCTGAAACATGTAAGTAATAGCAATTTGATACACTTTAACATTAAAATGTGGGGTATTCAAGTGTTTGGAGGCGCCGGTACGATCACTTGCGCTTAAAATACTCTGCAATTTTTGGTCAAACAGATAAGAGTAATAAATATTTTGAATCTGTGAAGAGTCTACTTTTATTTGTGTGCACTCACAATAATGACAAAACTTGTGCTTTTGTTAATTAATGAAAGCAAACAGGGTGCGCTTTCTGCTGTCTCTCTGTGAACTTAAGTGCGCCAAAAAAGAACCGAAACTCCATGTAAACCTGCCTCACAGACATGAAAAATGTATCTATAGAAAACGAAATGTCTACTTTTAAATGAACAAATTCAAATGGTAAACAAATATTCTCAGTTATGTAATCCATATGAAACATGCATATAGGTGTCTGCACTACTGCAGAGATGACGAGTCAGCATCGCCAACTTCATCACTGCAGCCAAAAATACAGAAAACTACACTAGTTTATCAATTAATTATTAAAATGTTAAAGCAATCTCCTTGCAGTTTTCCCCCGACGCATTCATAATCATTATTTCTGATGGTGCGCTGTGGCGCTCGAACGCTGATTAGGCTGTGTTGGCATTAAAAGCTATTTTTTATGATTTATATGGTTTATTAATAAATGTGTGACTAGTCGACCAGAAAAATCTTTAGTTGAGGGCAGCCCTACTAAAATCAAACATCAAGAAAAATGTAGTAACATAATTTCCTTAAACCTTGAATACATCTTCATCATTATTTTCCAAAATGTTTTAAATATGTTTTTCAAATAAAAAAAAGTAGTTTTTGAATTATTGAATCAATTATTGATTCAAACATTTTTGTTTTAATTAAAGTTTTTAGAGAGTGACCTTGCGATGTTGGTAAAATTATCTATTATTTTGAGAGACTTATTGACCTCAACATGATTAAATATGATATTAACTAAATACTTAAACATGATAACATTTCTTGATTTGTTGGTTGCACCACATGACTTTAATTTGATTTTTTTCCTCAAATATTAACAATCAAGAAATAACAATAATGGATTATGCCAAACTAATTAAGAAGATTTTCCTTAATTTCATTCATTCTTTTAAAGTCAAAAACTTAAAAAAAAAACTTAAAAATTAAAATAAATGTAAATTCAGAAGTTAAAAAAACTGATACTCATGTTATTGATTGATTGATTGATTGATTGATTGATTGAACGAACAAATTAATAGACAAGTCACATCATTGATCCTTATACCAAGGGGTCAATGTTTGGTATATATGGCATTATTGACCTCCTTGATTACTACCAATCAGGGTAGACACCATATTGAATTTCACATGGATAAAAACAAAGCTGTGAGGGATAGACAATGGCATGCAATGAATACATGTCCTAGCTTACATGTCAATTTCAAAAATCTGAAAATCAGTGAAACAATCGATATGTTTTTAATGTTGGCATAATAAATACTGCAATATTTCATCAAAAAAAAAAAAAAAAAAGAATTGTACATTTTAAATTCATGGTGACTTTGAACAACAGCACAATCCACTGAACACACACTACTTCTATTCCTTACAAAATAAATATGGCGCTACCCTGACTAAGTTCTATGCTTATCATTGCATTGCATTTAAAATATATAGTAAGTAGTGTTCAGTACATACTGCACAATAAGCAGTATGCTAGCTTTCCTCTGTGTTGTTTTTGGGTCTGTTTTTTCCTGGATAATTTTGGTGCGCTCTGCCTAATGAGTGACTCACTGCTGAGGCTCTGACCCTGGGTTACTGTCTGACCCACTTACACACCCTCCCAGGACTGATGCTCACAACAGTAACAGACAACGTGATGACAGGAGGAGGGGAAGAGAAGACAACGGGGGGAAGAGCACAGGAGGATGATCACTGCCAGAGAAAACTCCGCACTGGCTGTGTGTCCTGCAGTGTGAATACTCCATCACAGACAGCAAATCTCCTCCCACAGAGAGCAGAAAATGGCCTCTGTGGAAGGAGGGGACAGGGGCGTCATAAATCGCAGATATGCGTCGTGGATGTCTTCAATCGTGCTGCTCCCTTCGGGAACATTCACATCTGCCTGTGATGGAGCAGAGACGGTAGGAGGAAGAGGAGGAGGAAACGGACTTGTATTGAAATGAATGTTAAAAATGGTGAATAAAATTATGCGTAGAATTTACTTTGAAGCAGTTTTTACACAGGAATTCTCAGTAAATGTCACAAATAATTAAAAAGAAATGGCAAATAACACATTGAATTAACCACATTGAATTTCTGTAAAAATGCCTAAAACGCCTAAATAAGGCATACCCAAAGTACATAGCATGCTGTTCTTGAACCATTTGGAGTATATGCAAGATTTTGGTTCCATATGTCTAAAATATGATATATTATACATATTATTGAGACTATATGATATGGGTGTTTTTTAAAAGGACATTTTGCTATTCATTTAAAAGACTCTGCTGAGAAAGAAAAAAAAAAAAAATGCATTTCTATGAATGCTGGATGCTTTTTACCTAGCTTAACTAGCAGGTCTTCATGGTCAACCAGGTTAATTATGAAGAAGCAGTCAAAAATCCTTGTGAGCAAAGCTTCAACATATTATGCAACAGTGTTTCGGGTGTCCTGAGTTTGAATTTTTTTTTTTCATGATCCCGTTCCCCTTTCTTCCTCCTAATGCTTCCATCTCTCCTCAAACCCTCCTGTCAAAATAATGGCAAAATGCCTGACAATATAACTTTAGAAAGGGGGTAAAAATAACTTAATTAACGCTAAATTCTCCTAACATCATTTTAATGTATTATGCTGCCAGGGTGAAAGTAGAATTATGTGAATTTGGCTCATAATATGGAAATAACAAAAAAATAAAAAAATAAAAATAAATAAATAATAATAAAAAAAAAATTAATAATAATAATAAAAATAACTAATAGTATATCCCTCCCCCACCTTGCTGAACTAATGTCGAAAGAAAAGAAAAAAAGGGGGGGGGGGGGGTGTCTTGATTCATGTATCATGTTAAATAGAATATTAGGACTTTTAATAAATTGAATAATTACTAATTAATCTTATAATCTTTATGTAGTTGATTTTTGAAAGGTTTGAATTTGCTGAAATTCGACTATATATAAAATATACTCAAATTATATATGTAAACAATAAGGTACAAGAGGCTATGCTGTATCGTAGGGCTGAGCGATATATCACATGCGATTGTCACGCGCATTTCATCAGTAAAGCCGGTTCCCTGATTACCGTGAAATCGCCATAACCTGCTTTCAAATGGAGTGCCATTTAATAGACAGAACCGTAGATCACTGACAAGCTACGCAATATCACGTTCATTATTGCAGATGAATCGCCTTCAATAATGAACGCAATATTGTGTAGCTTGTCAGTGAACTACGGCTCTGTCTATTAAATGCCGCTTCATTTGAAAGCAGATGATGGCGATTTAGCGGTAATCAGGGAACCGGCTTTACTGACGAAATGCGCGTGACAATCGCATGTGATATATCGCCCAGCCCTACTGTATTGTGAATAAGTCACGGCTGAAGGGGTTGCAGGCACTCCGCTTCCGCTTGGCATCGTGCCTAACAATGCCCTTCAGCCGTGACTTATTCACAATACAGCACTAGCCTTGAGTACCTTAGTGCTTTTATAAAACGGTTACCACACAATACAAATATTAAAGCCAAAAATATGTATCAATAAAACTTTCATGAAGTAAACTTTCACTAAAAGCCTTCCTTCCGCCGGGAAAAACAGTCCCTGACCGTGAACAGCAACAGAAGTTACATTATTACGCCATTAGATGGCGGCAAAGACTGTGTGAGTGTTTATGAGTGTGTCAGTCAGTAGCAAAGACTTTTACATTGAAAACACTGAACTGTTGTGAACATGGAACAAGATGCAACTGACAAATGCTTTAAATAGTGCTGTCAGTCACGGGAAAACCCCTTAACTGTTAAAAGGACAAGATAATACGTCGGACATTTAAGCAGATTTTTTATTATGAACAAATGACTGACCTGAAGGAAAATGCTAAATCTGAATACAGGTAATAAACTCGCTCTCTCAATCTCTTTCTTACAGTACTCTTCTACATAATACAGTAAGCTTCAATGAACAATATCAATTGAGAACATACAGTTTATGTTGCTAAGGGTGTTGTGTAGTGATACACAGAATCAAGGATAGGAACTAACCATTTTATAATTGCATATACTGTATATATTGGGTTGAATATATAATTTGGATGTTCCTTTCTTAACCAGATTAACTAGCAAGTCTTTATGGTAAACCAGGTTAAGTAGGAAGATTGCCGTCTTCTGAGCAAAGCTCCAACATATTATGCTCCAAGTTGGAGTCCCAGCTCTAGGTTTTTTCATGATCCGTTCCCCTTTCTACTCTCCTAATGCTTTCTGTCTCTCCTCACACCGTCCTGCTTCACTAGCTAAATTCTGCTTGTTAAAAAGGCTATGTCATTTCCACAAGTTTTGTACTTTTAGTCATGTGCATTAGCTTTAAGTCTCTGGTGTCCCCAGAATGTGTCTGTGAAGTTTCAGCTCAAAATACCCCACAGATAATTTATTATAGCTTGTCAAATTATTACACCTATTTGGGTGTGAGCACAAACACACTGTTTTTGTGTATGTCCCGAACAGCTCGCGCTTTAGTTGCTCAGAAACAACAAAGCTGGACAATCTCACCCAGCCAAAATGACGATTGCCAGTAACGATGTTCAGCCTTACATTGTTCAAACCGGAGTCGGACACTGATGGAGAGAGTCCCACACAAACTTCCTGTTTCAGTAGGAAATATGTCAACAAAGGACAGAAAAGTGCACTCATCAAGCAACTTAAAATGGATTGGCTGTAGCTGTTTCTCTCTCTTGAAAAAAAAAAAAAAAAAACACACCCAGCAGAGAAAGAGGCCAGAAAAAAAATATGGAGAGGACGATGTGCACATGCTAATATCTCATTTGGATAATGAAGCAGAAGCTTAGTGGGAGTTGAAAAGTGGAAGTCACTTCCTGTAGAGAGCAGAGCAGGCCTGACTTCACACTCCATCAGTCCAGCACACTCAAGACTCGCCCAGGTGCTCGCCCGCCAAGACTCGTGGGATGCGGCAGCACTTGCCCACGGCTGGGCGGCACAGACCCCCCGACACGCAGCTTTGAGCTTGCTCTTCAATTGCCTTGACAGCCATGTTGTCCTTGTGGTGAGAGTTTAATGATACACAAAATCCACATGTACATCCTGCGGAGGGATGAATTATGCAGCAGGCAGCGTGTGGGAGCTCACAGTGTCATATCAGTCCGATTGAGACCGATTCCGCAATGACAAGCAAGACAAACAAATTTCACATCGCTGGAGGGATATCACACCAAGCAAGACATTAAAATGCCTCATCAGGGTGGTACTCAGAAAGAAGAAGAGGATGGAAGAGAGGGATGAGAGCATAGTGGACGTGAAAAGGAATGAAGCTAATTTCAGGTTGTCAACATGAAATGAAAACCGATCTTATTTGCTCCCTTAATACACATTCCTGGTCTATTTGTGAATAACTGATCAGTGCATGATTTTCCAAATATGATGTATCAAAATATAGTAACTTGCTCTACCTCTGAAATTAAGTTCCCTTTTTTTTTTTCAATTATTAGCCCCTCACCCCTTCCCAACATTTTGATTCATTCAATATCTTATTTCACTCGTAAATATGATTAAATGCATCACAGAAGTAAAACGAGTTGCAAACACTTTCTCATTAATATTATTTACAATAATATCTGAATTTATATCTCACAATTCAAGGTTATATCTGAAAATGTAACTTTATTTCGTATTGTAACCTGTTTATTTATTTTTTTCGTTTGAGGTGTAATAATAACCAATGATTTCACAGCCTACTTTTTATGGTCCAGTCAAATTTCAACTAATAAAATCAAGTCCCACCTACATTCTTCATAGTATAAGATTGTTCTAGGAAACAGGCCGGTTCACACCAAGGAAAACACTGACAGCCAATCAGAATCCATCCTGTTTTAAGAGCTCAAGCATTTAAAGTGACAGATGACAAAACTGCAGCGCATGTTTAGAATGAACAGAACAATATCGTCCGCTGGTTTGGACGCTAAAATAGCTATCGTTATACACTCTATGTTGGGTTAAAAAAACGGCCCAAGTTGGGTTGAAAATGGACAAACCCAGCGGTTAGGTTAAATGTTTGCCCAAAGCGCTGGGCAGTTTTATTTAACCCAACTATTGTTTAAAAATTACTATATGGCTGGCTTAAAAATGAACCCAAAATAGGCTGGAAATTACACATAATTACTAGAGGCAACAATAAAAATCAAAATGTGAACATTAAAAAGCAATTTAATAAATGTTTATTGTTTAATTTTTATTTATTAAACTTATTAATAAATGTTCATTTATTAAATATATTAATAAATGTTCATATTTTGGGTTCATTTTAAGCAAGTAATACAGTCATTTTTAAACAATAGTTGACCGCTGGGTTAAAACAACTCAATTGCTGGTTTTGTCCATTTTCAACCCAACTTGGGTTGTTTTTAACCCAGCATTTTTAGAATGTAGCTATCTTTATAGTTATTTCTCTTGTTGTGAACAGCTATAGAGTCACAATTGTATGATATAAAGTAACAGTTGTGAGATATAAAGTTGAAATTATGAGAACTATTCCCATTTGTGAGATAAAATTGCAATTAGGAGAAATATAATTGCAGGTATAGAAATAAAAGTTGAAATTATAAGGTAATACTTTAGTTTAGGGTCCAATTCTCACTATTAACTAGTTGCTTATCAGCATGCATATTATTAGGATATTGGTTTTATTAGTACTTATAAAGCACATATTAATGTGTTATTCTGGGTATTAGAATTATCATAGAATTACCACATTCTACAATCCCTTAATCCACCCAATTCCTACCCAATACCTAAACTTAACAACTAACTTACTATTAATAAGCAGTAATTATGAGTTTATTGAGGCAAAAGACATAGTGAGAATCGGACCCTAATCTAAAGTGACCAATTATACTAAATGAAGTTATAGAAATTGTTATAAATAAAATGGAAATGATGAGAAAATAAAGTCACTTTGGTGATACATATAAAGTTGCAATTTTGAGATGTGAAGTTCCAATTTATGATAAAGATATAATCACTTTTGCATTTTATTTATTTTTACTCCGAGGTAGAAATACGCATTTCTCAAGAACATAAACAGGGTCAAGTTGCGTCTCCATTCCGTCTTTAAGATAAGTGAATGACAGCCGACGTGTGCGCTGGTCTATTCCTCCCTCCGTCCTCCTCAGGGACAATAAGAACAGCAGGAATCATAATTCTCATATGTGTGACCAGCTCTACACTCAGTGGGATTTGTATAATTGGAGTTTTGTATGGCGAATCAGCCCTTTGCTCCGAAACGTGGCGTGAACGAATTTCAAATGAAGCCTGTGTGATGTGAGTGGAGGCTATCAATATATTAAAAGCCCTGACGTTTTCATGCAAATGAAACGCTCCTCAAATGGCTTCTTATCAATTCATATCCCAAGATATCTCTTGCCTTTTCTTTGTGTCGTGTTTCACTTTTTTGAGCCGTTTTAATGTCTGCCGCTCTCTTCCTCTTCATCCTTCACATTTTGCTCCCTTGTCAAGACTGGGAGGACAGAATGTGTGACAGGAGTGAAAGAATAGGAGGGAGACGCCAGGGCTTGACTCAACCACTTATATAAAAGTCAGTAAACACCCCCCCCATCCCTTCATCCGTACATTCACCCTCATGCCTCAAGGGCTCGTTTACGTTTCCATTTTATTCAATCGTCTCAAACGAATCCCAATATCGGGTCCACTCAGGCGTTACTTCCCGCAACAAGTATTCCTTTATTTATTTACACCTTCATTGATGTGGCTATGTTTTATTCATCTCATTTTCACCTTGTGCTGGGCATTTTCAACCTTTCCTCTGCTTTTTACCCCTCCCCTTCTGATTCTTCCTCTCATTTTGAACTTCATTTTCTCACCGTGGTGTGAGGGATTGCTTGCTCAGGCGAGCGTGAACAGTTGTCAGCGATGTGTAGCGGCGTTAAGCTAAGCGGTTTTGGCTCTCTAAACGAAGGGGAGCTAAGTCACCTATGCCACATTAACCCATGTTGTGCAGCACAGCTACAAACGGGTGACCTCATGGGCCTTCCTGACTAGTCTGAGGAAGTCAGTAACTCATCTTAAAGGGATGAAAATTGTTAGAATTTATTCTCCCTCATCTCATTCTAAACTAGGGCCCTATGATTTCCACAATGTAGAAAATGAGGGTGGAATCACAGAATCCAGTCATAAAAATGGATTTTACAGTATAATGTGGAATGTCACAAAAAACGGTGTGGTTCCATCTACTACACATACTGTTGTGTTGTCAGGATCTTAATATAAGAGGACACTCCACATGAGCTTCATCTCCAGAGCTGCTCTCAGAGTCACTTCACCTGCATTTTATCATTTAATATGATACAAACTATCGTCATGTCGTATACACAAAGAAACTCAAAGGACTTCATGGCATAAAACTTAAGAAATTCTGACAGAATTTATATTATTAGGTATTAATAATATTATTTTTATAATATTATATATAATATTATTATTAATACTATTATTATTAAGTATTAATAATAATAGTAATAATACTAATACTAATAATATTTTTTTATAATAAATGTGCATTAAATAATAAATCCAGACCAAAACAAACAAACAGATAACACAATTTCTGGAAAAAGAAATAAAATATTTCATAGGGCCCTATTATTGTAATTTTTTTAATAAATTATTTTATTGTTGAAGTATTACGAATTCAATTCATTAGACATGCTTTTTGATTATAACATTTTAAATAAACTATTAAAACGGAATCCAACATAGATTTCAGAGGCCCAAAAAATAAAATTTTTGTTAAACTTTCAATATACTGTTGTTAAATGGGTTTTATGATTTCAATTGCTTTTCAATAGCAAAAACATTTATTTTTTTAATTACTAAATTTGAACTTAACCATACAAATAATATATATATATATATATATATATATATATATATATATATATATATATATATATATATATATATATATATATATATACACACAATACAGTCCAAAAGTTTGGAACCACTAAGATTTTTAATGTTTTTAAAAGAAGTTTCATCTGCTCACCAAGGCTACATTTATTTAATTAAAAATACAGTAAAAAACAGTAATATTGTGAAATATTATTACAATTTAAAATAACTGTGTACTATTTAAATATATTTGACAAAGTAATTTATTCCTGTGATGCAAAGCTGAATTTTCAGCATCGTTACTCCAGTCTTCAGTGTCACATGATCCTTCAGAAATCATTCTAATATACTGATTTGCTGCTCAATAAACATTTATGATTATTTTCAATGTTGAAAACAGTTGTGTACTTTTTTTTTCAGGATTCCTTGATGAATAGAAAGTTCAAAAGAACAGCATTTATCTGAAATACAAAGCTTCTGTAGCATTATACACTACCGTTCAAAAGTTTGGGGTCAGTAAGAATTTTTATTTTTATTTTTTTGAAAAGAAATTAAAGAAATTGAATACTTTTATTCAGCAAGGATGCATTAAATCAATCAAAAGTGGCAGTAAAGACATTTATAATGTTACAAAAGGATTAGATTTCAGATAAACACTGTTCTTTTGAACTTTCTATTCATCAAATAATCCTGAAAAAAAAAATATTGTACACAAATATTTTGTACAATTGTACACATTAAATGTTTCTTGAGCAGCAGATCAGCATATTAGAATGATTCCTGAAGGATCATGTGACACTGAAGACTGGAGTAATTGATGCTGAAAATTCAGCTTTGCCATCACAGGAATAAATTACTTTGTGAAATATATTCAAATAGAAAACAGTTATTTTAAATTGTAATAATATTTCACAATATTACTGTTTTTACTGTATTGTTTAATTAAATAAATGTAGCCTTGGTGAGCAGACGAAACTTCTTTTAAAAACATTAAAAATCTTAGTGGTTCCAAACTTTTGGACTGTACTGTATATATATATATATATATATATATATATATATATATATATATATATATATATATATATATATATATATATATATATATATATATATATATATATATATATATATATATATATATATATATATATATTAGAGAGTTATTTTTATTTATTTTTTATTTTTTCATAACACTTTCCCTTTTATTTTAAACTTTTAAAGGGGACATATCATGAAAATCTAAGTGCTATAATCGGGTCCCCGGTGCATCTACCATTCCAAAAAACGTGAAAAAGGACAACCCAGTAACTTCATTTTGGCAAGCCTTTCTCTGCAAGCATGTGAAAAAAACGAGCCGTACAGATTTCACTCCCCTTGTGACATAGGAAGGGGATCTTATTATAATATTACTGCTTCTTAATCTGTATGTTTCCACCCACATCTCCATCATTTTGTTTTTGCGGCAACAATGTACCAGTAACACTGGTCCTGGAGTGCAGCTGTCCTGCACAGTTTAGCTATCAAACGCATTCAGAATCGAATGTTAGCAAACATCCACAAAATACATGCCATACCTATGTGGTCTGATATGCTCCATCATGAACAGTTTATAATGATGCATTTTGAGTTATATTTGCTGTGTGAGCTTCTCCTGTATTATTTATGCCTCAGTGTATTGGAATCGTGAGCTTGGGGGTGGGGAGCACAAGCTCATTTGCATTTAAAGGTACACAGCAAATCGGTGCATTTTTCACTCTAAAAAATGCTGGGTTAAAAACAACCCAAGGTTGGGTTAAATATGGACAAACCCAGCAGGTTGGGTTAAAGGGCACCTATTATGCCCTCTTTCACAAGATGTAATAGAAGTCTCTGGTCTGGTCAAGTTTCAGCTTAAAATACCCCATAAATTTGCCCCTATTTGGGGGTGAGCAAAAACACGCCTTTTTCTATATTGCTATATTGCTGGCTAAAAAAATAAATCCAAAATTGGTTGAAAAAAATGGCTGGGTGAAAACAACCCAATCCCTGGGTTTGTCCATATTTAACCGAGCATTTTTTAGAGTGAACCAAAAATAGGCTGTTAAAACATGGTATAATAAAAAATCCATGGGGTATTTTGAGCTGAAACTTCACAGACACATTCTGGGGACACCTTAGACTTAAATTACATCTTCTAAAAAGGGGCATGATAGGTCACCTTTAAAATTCTGTTGCACTGCATATTGTGCCCTCGTTATGGATTTTGACGTTTCTGCAACTATCCGAATAACTTAGAGGTTCAAGTAGAGCTGGCATCACGTCTGATATAATTAAAAAAAATAAATAAATAAACAAAGAAAGTCTGATAATGGACAGCTCGGCCACTTCTGCAGCAGCATCAGATATAATCCAGATCAGTATATCCTCTGTTAATAATTGTGGCTCAAATGTGGTTTAGAAACTAAATTCATGCAAATAAAGACAAAGCTGTTAATATGCGAAAAGACAAGGTCAAAACAGCCATAATACTGTTTATTGAGTAGTTCAAAGGGTGAGATCAGCAAAAGAGAGAGAGGGAAAAACAGAACGAGAAGAGAAAAAGAAAGAGAGAAAGCAGATGGAAAGAACCACACGCTTGCCCTCTTCTCTTTCTCAGGCGCGATAATGAGATAATTACGGGACCATCTTACACCACTCATTCTTACTCACTGCTCACATAAAGATGAGACCAGCGGTCTTCAACACTTCCCACACAAAGACTGAACACACAGTTTGGAAAGACATAAATCTCTATATTCATTTCTTTAATTACAGATCCCCACGGTTCCTCTGATGAAGGAATCTTTCAAAGGCTAACCACTTCCTCAAAAATCCTAGAGCTCTAGAAAGACAAACCTGAAGGAAATTCAGGCATGTCAAAGGAAATATACAAAAATAGATCACAGATTAGAAAAATTCAGGTAAGTTTTTGTACATGTAAAGTTCAAAGCAAGTTGTCATCAGTATCATTTATTTATGACATTTATAATACCTGTCTGCCAAAACAAAGGTTTGGTATTTTTGTATGTTACCTTTTACATCTGCTGTTTCATTACTTATTTTGTTTCATAATTGTTTCTGATTGATTGATTGATTTATTGATTGATTGATTGATTGATTGATTGATTGATTGATTGATTGATTGATTGATTGATTGATTGATTGAGAATGTACAAGCTGGGGCAAGTTGTCATTGGTGTAATTTATTAATTACAATATCTGCTGGCCAAAACACAGGTTTTGCATTTTTGAATGTTACCTTTTACATTGCTCTTTCATTACTTGTTTTGTGTTTCATAATTGTTTCTGATTGATTGATTGATTGATTGATTGATTGATTGATTGATTGATTGATTGATTGATTCATTCATTCATTCATTGATTGAGAATGTACAAGTTGGGGCAAGTTGTCATTTGTTGTAATGTATTAATTACAATATCTGCTGGCCAAAACACAGATTTGGCATTTTTGAATGTTACCTTTTACACTGCTCTTTCATTACTTGTTTTGTGTTTCATAATTGTTTTAATATTTTGCTGAAATGCCATACCCAAACCAAACATGACATAAAAAAGCAATAGTACTTGCAGATTGGTTTGATTCTATTTCTGGGTCTATTGTGAAATCTCATTGGTCTAAAATCCCCTTTTAACTGTACATTAAATATAAATATCTTATTGATTGGCCGTGATTGTCTCACGTTCCACATACTCAGTGTGGATGGACAAATTGCTTGTCACTAAAAACTTCAGTATAGATGTTGTAATAGGCTATTTAATGCCATGTTCACAAAAGGTCAACATGTGTTCGCTGAACTGTATCTTGTTTTTTTCCCAAGCAATAATGCTGGAAATGTTCAATAATGCAATACACTTTGAAGTTTGTGTCTACTTTCGACAACAAAACTACACTGAGAAACATTCAGTAGAGTAAAGAGTATAATAATAGCTATCCTAACTGCAGTATTGCTAGCATGACTCTGCTCTAATGCTCATGCGTTTACTTTGTGATTTACTTTCAATTATTATTATTAGCCTATTACTATCAGCAGAATGGCCACTGCTGGTCAGTTTTAGAATACAAGAACAACCCATTTCTTCTGTTTTTACCCTTGTTATGCCATTATGGAAACCACTAGCACAGTTAGGTGGCCTGAAAATGAACCTAGCGTAAAATTGTTTAACACTCCTCATGCATTCAACTTCAGCTATAAAGCATTTCGCTCCTCTTATCTTCAAGTCTCCAGAGAGAAAGAGAGGGAGAGATAGTTAGCAAGAGAGATAAGATGAAAGATTCAGTTCTGAAGAGCTTTGTCAAAGCACTACTGTTAATCTACAGCGCATGAGACAAGCGATCAAACTACTTGACAAATTACGGCTCCTTAGAGCTTTTCAAAAGGGGAACATCCACTGAAGCAGATTTTTAATCAAGGTGCAATAGGGTGGGTCAGGGTACTTGAGATTCAACCCAGTATATCTAGTGGAATCTACTGTATACGTGGTACCCTGTATGCGACGACGGTTTGTAGATTTCCATTCAATTGTGCGCAGAATAATCACGTTTGACGAGGTGAATTTCAATGGAGCCAGATGTTTATTACTCCATGTCTGGGCACCGAATGCAGTGGTTCCATGAATGCAGAGCACAGGTCATATGGAATGCATTAGTGGCCACAGGGTTTGGGTAAATTTCCACCAGTATGAAAGACAGCTACTGCATAGTCACTTGTTTTTTTTTATTATTTGGAGGACACTTCATTTCGCATTCTGCCTTGCTGAATGTTAAGTATAATCCAGTCAGAAGCAGAGTAAAAAATCTGCCCGACCTCAGCAAGGCCTGTCCATAGCTGTTCGGGAGAAGAGAGATTGCGTTTGAAGTTTATGAAGCATCAGCACACGCTTTAACTGAGCCTTCCAGTGCTGATGCCAATTCAATCCCGCACAGAGACAGAGAGAGAGAGAGAGAAGGAGGGGAAAACCACAGGAAAACAGACAGAGAGAGAGAGAAAGGGAGCATTAGAACTCTTCATTTTAACAGTTTTAGTCTTAGTTCTTGTCTCTTGTTGAAAAGAAATCTTAAATTTACTCTTAAATCATGTCAAATTCATTAATTTTTAGTTCATTTCACTCTGACTGACATGGCATATCATATCAAACATTTTAGTTGAGTTAATGTGCAAAAATGGAGGCCACAGTGGCTTCTCCAAGTTTTTCCATTCAAAATTGCATCAATTTCCATGTAAGTTAAGATTTTTTTTTGCAAATAGATGTGAATTCAGGTTGATTGGGACACTTTAAAACATAGGCCCTACACTACATTTGGAATAATACAGATTTTTAAATGTTTTTGAAAGAAGTGTCTTATGATCACCAGGGCTGCATTTATTTGATCAAAAATAATGTAAAAAAAATAAATAAAATAACATATATATATATATATATAATTTATATAATATATTGTGAGATATTATTGCAATTACTACAACTGTTTTCTATTTTAATATATTTTAAAATAAAATTTATTCCTGTGATACAAAGCTGAATTTTCAGCATCATTACTCTAGTCTTCAGTGTCACATGATCCTTCAGAAATCATTCTAAGATGCCGATTTGGTGATCACGAAAATAATCTTCACATTATTAATGTGAAGTTTTTGCTATTTTTGTGAAAACTGTGATACACTACCATTCAAATGTAAACTTAAATTAATGCAAAGTTAAAGTATATATATATATATATATATATATATATATATATATATATATATATATATATATATATATATATAGTTAAAGTACAGTAAAAGTATATAAAGTATATTATGTATAAAGTATATAATGTTATTGGTATGAAATATTAATAAATATTAATGAATCATTTGAATTATTTCTATCAACATTTTTCTTTGTTTAAAATCATTTTATTGACATCATGACGCGTCTTTCATCTCATCTTAATTTTTGCAGAATCAGAAACGAGGAGACAACACATTTTGCTGACGGGATTAACACTGGTAGAAAGAAATAAAAACGTGTTGGTCACAAGCAAAAGAAACCGACAGAAAGAATGAAAAAGAGAGCACAGCTGTTGAAGGGTTGAGATTCGCTCTCTTTTAGATCTCCACAGCTTCTTCTTCACAATGTTATCATCTCTTCCACACAGTCTCGCAGCTGTTGCAAGCTCCTGCAAAGGCGTGCCAGCCTTGCCACGTTCTCCGCACACAAAACCCTCCCTCTCTCCCAGGTGCAGGCAGGCGAACAATGGACAACCGCTTATGCAGTTCACAAGAAGCCAGGGCAGAGACGTGTTGCTCGGCGTAAGCTGCGTCCCTCTGGCACAGACGCCACAGTTGCCATTACTGTGGGAGTCGGTCACGTGGAGGTTTCGGTTCTCACGCGGACCTTTTCAGGGGCGATGCGTGTGGAGCTGAATGAGCGCAGAACACTAGTTTTACAATGTTTGAGTGGGCTGCTTTTGCCAGAGGTATCACTTCCACTCTTGCCATGAGAATGAGGCTGTAATAGCCCATATGTGCTCTTCCGTGGAGAGGTTTCCCTCTAGCAATGATAAGGACAGATGGAAAAGCCTTATTAGCATCTCGTTTTGGCCATGCAGGCGGCGGTACAATACTACAGGGACCGCAGAGCTGCAGCGGTGAAAATTTACAGACCCTCAATAAGGTTCTACATTGAATCTGGACAGAATGTGATTAGATTATGCACCCCAGGTGAACAAGGTAAAAAGGAGCTAATAGATATCACCATACTTCCCCAGTTAATTGATTACAATAAGAATTACAAACTTTTTTATTTATTTATTTTTTTACTGAAATGCTATTGTTAAATACGCAAATGAGACATTATCTAATTAAATATGCAGCAATTTGCATACATTTTCAGAACAGAAATCTAAACACTGGATAAAGACAAGTTCAAACATTTTCTTTTCATTTTGTTGATATTTTAGAATCAAAGAGGGGATTTTGGGTCTCTCTTTTTATCACTCCATAAATCAGAAAAAAAAAAAAAAAACACTATGTTTTCAGGAATACAATGTTGTACTCGTATAAAATCAGCCAAATTATATCACTCTAAAAAATAACCGAAAAAAAAAAACTAAACAAATGTACACAGAAAGATACTTTTTCCATTCAAACAGTAATATACCATAAAACAATGAATTCTGGGTAATATTTGTCATTTTAAGAAAAGAGGCCTATAGGCTACTTTCTCAAAAATGACAAATATTACCCAGAATGCATTGTAATATACAGAATATACTGTAAAAAAACAAAAAAAACAATGCATTCTGGGTAATATTTGTTGTTTTTGAGAAAGTATCCTATAGGTTACCGTCTTGAAAATGATAAATAATATTACCCAGAATGCATTGTTTTTACGGTTTATTACTGTTTCAATGGAAAACTGTATTTTACTGTGTAAATTATTTTACAGTTATTTTTTTAGAGTGTAAAAAAAATCGCTCAAAAAATATTTTGGCTGTAACGGTACACATATTCGTACCGAACGGTTCACGGGGAAAGTTCCAAATGGAAGTGATCATCCCTATGCCCTATGTAATCATCCCTATGTGAGTATATATATATATATATATATATATATATATATATATATATATATATATACTTTTTATATACAGTATTATATAGCATATTTTAAAAACTTTTTAAAATATAACTTGTTTTTATTTGCTACAGTTAGGCTAAAAAGAAAAAAAGAATTATCCCGTTAAAACAGCGACATCTGCTGACGGACACTGTGCTGCGTTGTCACGGGAACATCCCAGCTGAAGATAATGAGGAAATTACACCGCTCCCTTTGACAAGTGCATTCCAAACGGCTCCATACGGCACGCACATGCCCTGCTCACTGCTCACATAAGGGCATAGGGATGACCACTTCCATTTGGAATTTGCCTCGTGAACCGTTCGGTACAAATACGTGTACCGTTACACGCCTAAAAAATACAGATATGAATAAAACTGTAAATACTGATGTATGTAAGTACTACTGAAGTGGACATTTCTGAAAACAGCCTCTAAAGATATGTATTTGAAATCTATAGACACAATAAAATAAACACTTAAAAATGTATTTTACTTTTTCCCCGCCCTTAACGGAATTTTCCAGCTTCTGCTTTTTCACTTTTATACGGTAGGGGGCGCTATTATGCATCTTTCTGAAATAATTCGGAATCTCCATTGCATGAAAACTTGCCTTAAAGTTACCATGGGCCATTTGCAACCCATTTTACTTCTGTAACCGGATACATTTTTGAGTCAAGATATTAATCAATAAAAATTAAGTAGGGCGGGACTTGATTTTATCCATTGGGCATTGATTAGAGTAGCCGTTACACACCAGAATGGAACCAGATGGTTGTAAGGGTTGAAAAGTAAGAGAGATCTGAGATAGCAGCCAAAAAGTAAAGTTGTTTCCGAGGCAGAGCAGGTTATTACATTTAGATAAATGGTTACAAACATTTTTGGACTGATGAATCATCACAATAAGACCAGGAATGTGCATTAAGAAAGTAAATAGGTCCATTCTGATTTCATGTTGACCTTAAAACAAAGGATTCAGCTCCAAGCACACAGCAACTACAGTTCTCAATGCATTGTGCGTAGGCCGAATATCTCAGTCATGGTTATTAATGAAATACTCACAGGAATGTGAATGAGATTAATATGGAGTCATAAAGGGAGAACAGCTGCTGCCATGAAAGTTGTGACTACAAATAAAACTATAATGAACTCATAAAAACGGCATGATGGAATTAAAAGATTCAACACTGCAGACAAGCACAGCATATATAGAATATTTAAAGCTGCAGTGTGTCATTTCTGCACCACTAGTGGCACAAGACAAAACTGCAAAACTACTGGATATTTCCCGGCCAACCGAGTAGCCTCAAACTCACGCCACTGGTTGAGCCAGACGTTGACATGTTAAACACCACAGTGCTCACACTCCCCACAAAAATCAACCTACGACTTCATACTTAGTTACATAATGCAAAAATGAAAAATTACACACTTATGGAACACATCACACTAACAATCTCTCTTCATAAGTATCATTTTGACACTTCAATATCTGTGAGCTCTCCTACAAACAGAGAGGGAGAGAGACAGAGGATCAACGACCTCTGGATGGAACGATCCATCAAAGGATAGACATTCCCGTAGAGGAGGGATCTATCATCAAATGGGCACATGCAATGCGGAAACAATCCTCAGGCATTGCCAAACAGAGGTCGGAAAGAACAAATAAGGCTTTCAGTGCATGTTCTGCCGGTGACCTTTGGCAAGGGAGAAGGAGAGCAGAGGAGACGTGCAACTTCATGAGAATGACGTTTTCTGAACCCATAGGAAAGGTGTTTTACAAAGAGAAAATGGAGACTTTTATTCAAGTTTCCTGTTTCTAATATTTGTTTCCTAAGAGAATGACTCCAGTAATCTCAAATTATGTCTTTTCAGTTTCAGTAGAGATCACAGCAATGTTTCAAAATATTCTCAATTTTTTCATGCTACAAAATAGCCATCAAGTAATCAAGTTAGAGATGTCGATATGAACTCAATCGCCAACACAAGAAACAAATTATCTTAGATGTACTATCAACGTTGATTTTATACCTCTATTCTCATAACCTTGTAACAAAGTCTAAAAAAAGATTGCATGTTTTTTTTTTTTTTTTTTGAACATCACATTTGATACATCAGGCTTTTATGGCATATCGCATGGTATGATATCGGAGAATATGGAGCTTGAGGAGGAAAAAAAAACACCTCAATTTTATTCAGAGGTCCAAACTGAGCAAAACTATGCCCACATTTATATGGTCAAAAAGATAAAATTCTGATAGCTTGTAATGTAAATCAATGAGATGCAGACTACTTACATAAAATGCATATAAATATAAGAAATAGGTCACTCTATATAGCAATAATATGTCTTACTAATATGATTTTAATTTAAATGCTTTAGTTTTACAGTCAAATCTCTGTAGTTTTGGTGGTGGGGGAAGGTTTTGCTTGCTAAAAAAGTATAAATTATCATTCAGATGACAGAGAGCATGTAGTAGATTGTGTACAACATGTTTTTCAGGAAGGTTTTGATCATGCTGATCATGTATTGGCCTAGAATTTTGCGTATCAAATATGATACAGTAGGCTTAGGGTATAGGGTTAATGTATGTCAACAATTGTCTCAATTGTGTTCCTTCTTGGACATACTTAAGTGGAATATAACAGATAACTCAAAGAAGTCTCCTAAGCTATAAAAAGAGAGCAATAAAATGTTCCATAGCAAAAGTACTAAAGTTCTGTCAACTCACATCTTGACCTACTGCTGAACTCTCACCAGTTGCTGCATTGCAATTTTAAAAACGATCAACAGAATCTCTTCCAAAGCAGAGGTGCTCTATACATATCAGCGGCAGAAATTTCCTGCCTGCGGAATATTTTCTTTCACCACTCCTCATTCAATATCAGCCATTCAGACTTCCATTAACGCTTTGCCCGTGCCTGCGGAGCGTATCATCAAAACCTGTCACGGAATGAGATGACATCACCAGAAACGCCAAATGAGACGCTGCGGGACGAGGAAGGTCTGAAAGTTTACACGCAAACACACCCACGCAAAGAATAAACGCAATGACCGAGAAAAGCTGAACCGTTGACTCCAGCATGCAAAGCAATGCATGTTAGAAGCTCTCCATTGAAGCAAAGAGAGAGGCGTACAAGCTATTATCAGAACAAAACTGAGGATGCCTACGCTCTCTTCAAATATTGGACCAATTTTGAGGTTCTGCTTGGCAATCTAGAGCAGAATCACCTCCTTTCATTACCGTCTTTTGTTCTTAATGTATTGGAAAGCCTGCGGAGTGAACTACAGGTGTTTGATATGACAATTAGAGTGAAGGCAGAGGAACAGCTCCAGTTTTGCTCTGTTTTCATTTGTAGTTCTTGTTTTCACCCAAGAAAAGGCGGAGAAGACGGAGAAGATGTGGGAGACGAAAGTAGCTTGGAGAAATGTGAGTTTGTTGCAAAGTGGCTGTGATCAATACTAAAGAGGCAACAAAACTGTGATGTTATTTTGGGAGGGAAATGACAGGGCGCTTTATTCTTTATCTCAGCATCTGTCTGCGTGTGTGAGTGAATATTGTGGGCGCTAGCAGCCTGATGTATGATGTGACGGTGAGAAATTAAAGAAAAGGAAATGAAAGCATTTCCTTCCTCTTCACTGTCAGGTTGTACCAATAGACCAATAGGTAGGAGGCCAACCTCCACAAGAGCAGCACAGTGCAAAAAAAAAGTATTTTCAGGCTTCAATATGCAGAACGCAGCACCAAAAGTATTTTGACACTAAAGCCACACTTGCCACAAATGTCTGAATGTCAACAGCATTAGATATTAAAGGGTTAGCTCACTCAAAAATGAAATTTCTGTCAATAATCACTCACCCTAATGTCGTTGCACACCCGTAAGACCTTCGTTAGGATATTACACAAATTAGGATATTTTTGATAAAATCCGAGAGGTTTCTTTTTGTGCGCAAAACAAATAAAAAAAATAACGACTTTATAACGACAATTTCTTCTCTCCCTGTCATTCTCCTATGCGCTTCCAGGTTCAACCTGGTCTCATAGGAGAGACGTACCCGTGGGCACGTTTTCGCGAGACACAAAATTACGTACCGACAAGTACGTCTCGCTGCAGTTTCCGACAGAAAGGAACGCTAGAGGCCGGTAAAACGTCGATAAGCGCTTTTGCTTGTTTTCACACACGGTTTCGATGACAGCCGGGGTCGGATTATCGATTCGTAAAGACTCGTTTTGGCGTCTCCTCACACAATATCATGTTACGACTTCAAAACGCATCTGACCAGAGTGTCCGATTTGTAAACGAACGTACTTTGGACTTTCCGGCTCTATGCGTTTCGCTTTTTTTGGCCGTAACCAAGCTTGCTCGGTAGCTCAGCCGATACGGAGTTGGACTTACGGCGAGGAGCCGACTCCCCCTGCCTGGGTACGAATCCCGTGAAAGGCGTCTGACGGCAAAAAAAAAAAAAAAAAAGCTCAAAGAGAGATCTAAACGAGCTGAAAAATAGATGCTTCTTACGTCACGTTTGCTTTTGTTAACACCATCGGGTAGGTTTAGACGTAGTGTCGGTGGGAAGTTATTTTAAAACGCAACGGAGTGCAAATGTCAAATCGAGAACCGCTGCAATTCGTCTAAAAAGCAACGTCATAAAAACGTACCGCATTCACCCTATTATCTGCTCCGGAAAAAAAAAAAAAAAAAAAGAACACGCCTTTAGCGCCGCTCAGTGGATATTTCAGCGCGAAACTGCAGCGATATGTACTCATTGGTACGTATTTCGCGACTCACGAAAACGTGCCCACAGGTACGTTTTCGTCATGAGACCAGGTTGTCCAGGTTCTACGTCAGAACGCTGAATCAGTATTGGCAGATTTCATCAAAGATATCTTAATTTGTGTTCCGAAGATGAGCAAAGGTCTTATGGGTGTAGAACGACATGAGGGTAAGTAATTAATGACAGAAATTTCATTTTTGGGTGACTAACCCTTTAAACACAAAAAGTAATTTGTTAGGATCACTTTTGAAAGTTGGTTTTAAACAATAGAGAACAAAATGATACAATATATATGAATAATAATATATATATATATATATATATATATATATATATATATATATTATAATTAATAGGTATTTATACATTAAATATATATATACCTGGCTTTATATTTTAGGAATGGGGTCCCTTTCAAGATGATCATCGGGGCTCCTTTGCATGAAAAGGTTCAAAAACCCTTGGCTTAAGTGTTCAAATACTTTTTGTGGTCATAGTCTCTGCATGTTTGATGAAGAGTGTTCAATGAGATTGAAAATTAGTTTGTAAAATAAAGGATTCTTTTTTCATTAGCACATGTTGACATGCTGTAGGGCCTTCATGAAATGTTTAACTCTTACAAAACTCACATTTCTGGAGCTACAATTGCCTGGGCCCTGGTTAAAGCTCTCCCAGCCCCAATGCACACACACACACGGAAACTCGGATAAGCATCCACAACTTACCCGTCACGTTGACCTTCTACCAATCCAGAGCGTGTGCCGATGCTATTGGTGGCGTCGCAGACGTACGTTCCTCCAAGCTCGTAGGTCACTGGGCCTTTGAAGAACAGGGTGTTGTTCTTGATTTCAATATTGTTGGGAAGCGATCCATTCAACCTGAGAAAAACAGTAGATGTTATTTTTTAGTTCACCCATATGGAAAAAACAACTCACGTTGGTAAGGTTTGGAAATCAGTAGATCAGCTGTTATTACGAGGACAGATCTGCTATGTTATAACAAACCAAACATACCACGCATACTTCAAGAACTACACATCTCAAACCAGCAGACGTGAAGGGTGGTACTACATAACGACTGAACGGGCCCTTACAGGCCTGAATGTTGCCCCAGGACAGAAGGAGTGTTTTGAAATGAAGAAAACAAACAAAGACAAAAAGCAGAGATATCATATGTGGAAAAAAAAAAAAAAAAAAGTGTTATTTTGCTGCTACTCTTTCAGTTCTGGGCTGCTGCCCCTGAAGTTGGATCCCAAAAGACTAGGACAAACCGATCAAGAAAATGTGGAGTCTGACTTACTATGTGGCTTTCCTGAGACATTTACTGTAGTGTCCTCCTGATTGTGGCCTAATTCTGAACTCTTCATGGTTCAGCTGCCCAGCGGGCCTAAACATGCCCCATTCTTCCTTAAAACTAGACAGAGGTCACAATCTTTGGCGCACTAGTGGCAGATGTTCTTCTTCCTTCTTATCAGAGATCAGTATAACGATGCCTCCCCAGGCACCAGGCACCTTCAGATCATCTTGTTCCCACTTAACAAGTTCCTTCCTTCCATTTCAATGACACCCAATCTGCCATGTCTTTCAGGGTCTGGATAACTGGTGGTGTCCTTTATAAGGAGGACATTTCAACTAGGAACCTTCTGATGTTAGAGTTCTCAGAGCAAAAGATACGAAACAGTCCATTCGCTAGTACAATAAAGCATCTAAACAATGAAATGCACCATTTATTTGGGTCATCAAGCATGGTAGAAATTAGGCCAAGTCTCAGTCAGAGCAGAACAGATCATGCATAAGCAGTGTGTACTACAACAAGATCAATTATAAAAAGCATATTTTTCAACCTGATTGGATGAACCACATCTGAAGTTGTTCAAAATACCCAACTGTCGAGGCACATTAATTGAATTCTATATTAATTCTACATAAACAGCCTATTGCTACGTTCAGCATGTTGGAATTACTGGGCGGTAAAAACACTTTACATCTTTGCCAATCAAGACACAGAAATTCAGACTTTTTTCACTGAAAGAACCCGGAACAGTGGTCATTTTATAGTAATTTAGTATAAATTTAGTATACTTAGGGGAAAAAATCGTTAATTGTGATTATTAGTATTAACACATGAAATTAGTTATAAAATGTCTCTTTTATCGTATTGCTGTTGTCAGTGTTTCATGAAAGCAATAAGCCAATTACAGTGATTTTACCATGGTTAAGTGCTGTTGTCAGACATGACGCAAACAACAGCAATGACTACTAAAAGTTCTATTACAAAACATATAAACCTCAACAACACACACCACTGCCTCGATCCTTAGTCAATTTTACTGACTTGTTTTTGCAGAAGTCTTCTGTCTCCTTTCTTGCTATATTATTCATAACCTGGTTCAGGACAGGGCCTGTGAGACAGCTTTCAGCCCCAAAATGCAGAAGGTATAATGTGTTACTCTAAATGCTGACTGCTGCAAAGCAATCTGATAAGATCCAGCAGACGGAAGACGGGAGGAGAGATAGATAAGGAAATTTGTCACAATGAGCTGTCTGTAGATAAACGCTGAGTTTGAGTGTTTATGACTGTTCTGCTCGCTTTATGATATATTTATGGTAAGAATCTCTCGGACATGTTTTGATAGCTGGGAAATTAACGCAAGTCTGAAACTGAAAGTGTGTGTGAGAGAGACTGTGTGTGAGTACTTACATCATATTTCAATGTGAAATCTGAAATATAGGCAAGTTATATTTCATATAGTTGTAGACTTTTGAGTATCAGCATAAAGTCAGGCCCAAATGGTTGATTATTTTAGCCAAAAAACACCTATTTAGACAGGAAAAGACTAAAATGTGAAGCGCCCAATCACAGTTTTTTTTTTTCTTTTTCTTTTTCCTCTTTACATTCCGTTTAAAGGCAAGGTTAACTGAAATTGTTGTGTATTAGTTGCATAAAGCCGACAATCAGAATAGAGCTTGCCAGACCAAGACAACACTTTCCATTTTTGTACAAAATGCATTAAGTGTTTACTTTAAAGCGGAACTCATTAAGATTTGCGAAGCTCCCCCTACAGGTTCCTTCAGTGAATCACACTATCATAAATACTCCAAGCGCAGCTCTGGACTACAACGCCAACAACGCTCACCAGCGCAGTAGTTTTGCAAATACAGTACAAGAAATCTCAATGGAGGTGGGTAATTTTCGAAATTGTCTTATAAAGTCATAATATATACATTGTTTTTAATTACCGTAAAGCATGTTGTCACTCTCGCGTGAACTTGACGCGAGATTGTCTCTAGCTTTCAGCAGACTGATGGTTGGACAGTTAGGCCGTGTGTCCACCAGAGCGTTTTTTCCAGCTGCTAGCGTACTTTTTCCAATTGTTTTCAATGGGAACGCCGCGTTTTTTAAACGGCAGGAGCGTAACGAGGCACTGAGCGTCTTTTTCACACTCAAGCGCTGTGAGCTCAGCGTTTTTTACTGGTCGCCTCGAGTTGAAGAATGTTCAACTTTGAGTAAAACGCTGCGCTCATCACTGTCACTTTTTAGCCAGCCGTTCAATCGGATTGGAGGAGGGACGGGACAAATACAACACCGACCAACTGTCACAACATTCTTGCTGTACAGCGACATCAACAAACAGAGAACGGAACAAAATGAATGAGAAATTAATATTGCTGGTCTCCGAAAATACATAGCAAGTCATTTTACATTGTGTCAACATTTTTATTCTGAAACAAATTACCTGCAAAATCAGTTATAAGTAACAGTGTCGCGGATATTCCGTATTATAGCAACAAAGCGTCTCAACGGAAAAAAACGTTGCGCTGCAGAAGCGCTCAAACATAGGCGTTTTAAGCAGAGCGCCTAGCCTTTTCAGCTGGCTAAAAACGCTTTGGTGCGTTTTTTTTTTCAAAGCGTTTTTAGCCTAAAGCGTTTTTAGCCAGCTGAAAATGCTAGGCGCTCTGCTTAAAATGCCTATCTATTTTTTCAGTTGATACGCTTTGTTGCTATGATATGGAATATCCGCAACACTGTTACTTATAACTGATTTTGCAGGTAATTTGTTCCAGACTAAAAATGTCGACACAATGTGGAATACTTGCTATGTATGTTCGGAGACCAGCAATAATTAAATTCTCATTCATTTTGTTCCATTCTCTGTTTGTTGATGTCGCTGTACAGCAAGAATGTTGTGACAGTTGGCCGGTGTTGTATTTGTCCCGCCCCTCCTCCACTCTGATTGGACGGCTGGCTAAAAAGTGACAGTGATGAGCGCAGCGTTTTACTCAAAGTTGAACATTCTTCAACTCGAGGCGAACAGTAAAAAATGTTGAGCTCTCAGTGCTTGAGCGTGAAAAAGACGCTCAGCGCCTCGTTACGCGCCTGCCCTTTAAAAAACGCGGCGCTCCCATTGAAAACAATTGGAAAAGTACGCTAGCCGCTGGAAAAAACGCTTTGGTGGACACACGGCCTTAAGAACATTTATCCTAATCATAGTTCCAATCACAAATCCATTTGACTAAAGATTATGAAGACTTGCACAGATTAATTGTTCATAACCAGACTGGTAATGTGCGCTAACAGAGTAAATAGGTTTCAACTGATTTCATGCAGACTTTAATGCTGAAGTGTGTCATTTTCTCCCCACTGTGTTAAAATACTTTTTTACGTTGTATGTAGAGACAACTACTTGTAGGTTGACTGAAAAGCGTAAACACTCTGGCGCTTTCAAAACATTGCTCTGTTTATTTAAGAATCCGACCAGCTTGACATAGCAACAGCAGCTCAACCAATAGCGTGAGTTTGGGGCGGGTCTATGGATTTTTATTAACCATTTGCAGACTCTGGGAGAGTTTAGAAAAGCTGTAAAAAGTGTTTTTTTTTTTTTTAAACAATTGATGAAGCTAGTGGTGCAGAAATTACACACTTCACAGACCTGGTGTTCTTCCCAGTGTTTTTCTCTGCTCATTTTTAGAAGGGCATTTGTGTAATATTTATGCATAACGTAAAATATTCAGCGTCTATACAATGTAACAGACTTCCGCACATTTGTAATTGAACTACTAGTACTTGTGTGTGTGCCTCCATAGTTGTTCTGGATTGAAATGTTCTGCAACAGCACGGTGATGACCTCCAGTGTAGCGCCCAGGGGACCCTTCAGAACACATTTGGTGTCCGCTCTGCACTGCTGCTGTGGCCGTCCCCTCTTATCTGTCACGCCGGCGCCCGTGTCTCTACCCATCACTGTCTTCTCCTCCGCCTTGCTCTGTAATCACACCATTCTCTTCTATCTTACCTTTTTCTCGTAAATGTTTATCTTCTCGCTTTTCTATCAACTCCCACAGTTTGAATAATATAAATATTCTGCTTTTATAAGTGAATTGAGTCATCAGTGTTAATATGCATGTTTGTGTTCACAATATACTGATTCACATTGAAGAAACACACACATAATAACACTATTTTGATTTGGACCAGTAATAAGCAACCACATCAACAAAAATTCATTCAGAACAGTTTAGCAATGGCATAGCAACCAACAACAAGACTCTACACCGTGGCGACATCTTTTGCACTAACAAGTTGTCCCAGAAATTTTGAACTTCCTTCCCATTTCCCATTCTCATTCTCCTTCCCAGTCTTGTACCTCATCTTTTCCCTTCTCACTCCCCATTTTTCCTCATTTCATCTCTTCCTTTTCTTCTCTTTCATGATACTTTCATGATACCAGTTTCAGCATACCAATTACTAATTATAAAAATGCCTCAAGAAGACCTTAGCACCATCCGTGAGTCCCTCTTCACAGAGCTGGCTGCTGTATATGTGTCCTTTGATACCCTGAATAGCCCAGAATGTTCAGCGCTTTCCTCTTTCTCTCTTGTCCTCTCTCATTAAAACCCAACCCGGTCCACACAGGCGATGCACCCTGGGCATTGCCAGCTATTAATCCACCACAGCTGAAGTCCGGTGACATGTTTTCCTTTCCCAGCTTTCGCTGCCTAATTACAGAACAAATTGCCACATTTATCTCTCAGTTTTTGCTGCATAATTTCTCCATTTTTAACTGTAACACACGACTAGCTCGTCCACCGTGTCCAACGTTGTTGGTGGTGCTTGGTATTGTATGCATTTACATACACGTGCATTCATGGGAATTAGATGGGTGATGAATGATGGGACATTTTGCCGTGCTAATTGGCATATAAGTGTGGCGCATACGGCTACGGCGTGGTGCTGAATAAAAATGCTGCACTAGGGAGTTCAAGCAAAAGGTTATATGGGTCATCTTACAAAGTTGACCTGAACCAGGGGCACAGGAACAATCTGGAACAACACATTAGAAGCCTTATCAGCTTGTCTCATGAATATTAATTACGTGATGTAACTAGTGATAGGCTGATAGGTCAGGCCAATTAATCGCCATCAGGTTGCTGAGTCCACTTGGCCTAAGTGTGTAAGTTCTAAAATCTGGCAACAGCTTTTTCACTGAATAACTAACAATTATTGTTAAAATTCTAGTACATTTTTAAGTAAATATTTGTCTAAAATAAAGGTTAATTTCAGCCTTTTTCTGTATTGTATATATCTGTGATGATGAAATACATGACTAGAAAAATAGTCTGCAGGTGCATTTGAAACATTTTAAAGGTGCCCTAGAACTTTTTTTAAAAAGATCTAATATAAGTCTAATGCTGCGTTCACACCAAACGCGAATAGAGCGTCAAATTCGCGTCTACCGCGTCTAGTTTGCCGCTTGAACATTTTGAATGCATTTGCGCGTCTAGAGCGAAATAGACGCGCGTAAAAAACAAGCGTTTGAAGCGAAATTGACGCGCGTTCGAGGCGAAATCCGCTTCTTGTGGGAGGGGCAAGTGCTAGGCGGTTGTCTGTTTGCAAGATGGCTGATGTTGATCGTGCGTTCATCGAGAGAGCTACCGCTTTGTATTTGCGGGTCGATAAACGTGTACGTGACTCAAAAGTGAAATGTGTATTTACAGCTTACCAGATTGCCCAATCTCCTCACCGACACTCTTCCAAGCGAGGTCCTTTTTATTCCTGTCTCTATAGAAGTATGAACTTGTGTCATAAATCTCTGGGTGACTGCTCACTGATAATATCAGTCGTTCCTCCATTTTGAATGAGTGACTCTGGGCGGGCCTGCCGCCACAGCAGCAAGCAGGCTCCTGATTGGTTAACGCGGCGCGAATTTACGCCAAAGTTCAAATTTTTCAACTCAGACGCGAATTTGCGTCAAATGCATAAATGCAAAAAAAGCACCATTTGCGCGTAACGCGCGAAACGCTCAATTACTAGACGCTAGAACTAGACGCGGGAATGAGGCGAATTCGCGTCTTCCGCGCCGAGCTAAATGCCTCATTCGCGCCGCGAGACCTCCAGACGCGCGTAAACGCGTCTTTACATTGACTTAACATTGAAATTATTCGCGCCAGACGCTCTATTCGCGTTTGGTGTGAACACAGCATAAGGTGTCCCCTGAATTTGTCTGTGAAGTTTCAGCTCAAAATACCCCATAGATTTTATTTTAATACATTTTTTTAACTGCCTATTTTGGGGAATCATTATAAATGAGCCGATTCAGGGCTACTGGCCCTTTAATTCTCGTGCTCCACGCCCACGGAGCTTCGCGCTTGCCTTGAACAGTGCATAAACAAAGTTTACACAGCTAATATAACCCTCAAATGGATCTTTACAAAGTGTTCATCAAGCATGCGGCATGCGTGCGTCGGATTATGTGAGTATTGTATACCGCTATATCGTTTACATTTGATTCTGAATGAGTTTGATAGTGCTCCGTGGCTAACGGCTAATGCTACACTGTTGGAGAGATTTATAAAGAATGAAGTTGTGTTTATGCATTATACAGACTGCAAGAGTTTAAAAATGAAAATAGCGACGGCTCTTGTCTCCGTGAATACAGTAAGAAACCATGGTAATTTTAACCACATTTAACAGTACATTAGCAACATGCTAACGAAACATTTAGAAAGACAATTTACAAATATCACTAAAAATATCATGATATCATGGATCATGTCAGTTATTATTGCTCCATCTGCCATTTTTCGCTATTGTTCTTGCTTGCTTACCTAGTCTGTTGATTCACCTGTGCAGATCCAGACGTTACTGCCTGCCCTTGTCTAATGCCTTTCATAATGTTGGGAACATGGGCTGGCATATGCAAATATTGGGGGCGTACACCCCGACTGTTACGTAACAGTCTGTGTTATGTTGAGATTCGCCTGTTCTTCGGAGGTCTTTTAAACAAATGAGATTTATATAAGAAGGAGGAAACAATGGAGTTTGAGACTCACTGTATGTCATTTCCATGTACTGAAATATTGTTATTTGACTATGCCAAGATAAATTAAATTTTTCATTCAAGGGCACCTTTAACTAATCATCTTGTAATGAATGTCATTTCAGTTCTACTTTTTGAGTATGAATTATCATATGCAGTAAAAGACAATACTCAAGCACTGTAAAAGGTTTAGCCATAAACTCAACTGACCGGCTTGTCTTCTGTATGATGTCACATGAGTCTCTTCAGACCTTAGAAATGTATAATTTATGAGCTTCTACAACTTTTGACCTCCTAACTGAACTCCTTTCCACAAATTGATCGTAGAAATAAAAACAGAATAAATAAAAAAAATAGTACCACAGTTTTCTCTTAGTCTTATTAAGTGTAAACAGTAAATGCAACCACAATCAAAGTCATCAAATAGAGACCACATTTTTCTTCAAGCATGATATAGAGGTAAAAGATGATTACAAATTACGCAACCCAGCCTAAGATAGCTTTCATACTGGGAGATATTTGCATGCATCAGAGACCCGTTTTCAAAATGCGGGTATTGAAATCGCATTTGAATGCACGCTCGCGTTTTACTTTCGCTTTCACCAACGCGTGTACTCTTTGTATAGGGAGTGGCAGTGCTGAGCGTGAATTCTACAAGATAAAGACATTTATTAGATTGTGTTGTGCAACGAATCCTCCGCTATGGTCTTGTCAGTCATCTCATCACTTACTTTCGTCATGTGATCACTGATTCCTGCTGCACTACAAACGGCTCTGCAGCTTGTGTTGGATAAGCTGGATGAAATTGAAGCAACTATTATCCAACTGAATTTAATGTTTTTTTTTTATTAAAATCAAAAAGTCAGTGGAGGCATAATGTAAACCTAGCGATGGCATCTTAATTTCACCTTCACACTCCATCATGGCAACATCGCAGGACAGCTTTTTACCTCGACGAGAATATTTTCGCTATAGGATGTTTTTCAAACTTCAACCACACACCCTTTCTCCACAACCAAGCGCTCAAACAGAACGCGCATAGTGTTTCTGATTTTCAGTCAAGCTCAGTGAAATTCTTATAATGTTCTTCTGTGTGTGTTGTGTGTGTATAATCATTAATACAAGTTTAAATGATTAATAAGCAAACTTGCTGCAGCCTTGACCTCACCTAAACACCAGCATCGTCCACAGAAAGGTTTGCAAAACAAACCCGAGACTGTGCGGTCAACATATTCATTTGGTAGGCAAAGCAATGATGTCATCTTTTGCCAACATAGTTTGCATCCAAACCCGTAGCACCAGAAACTCGACAACAATCACCCATCACAAGACTCAATGACAAACAAGATTTGATCTTGCTGTATATCTCTTTCACTGTTCTTTCAAACCAGTATATTGGTAAGGTAAACATTCAGAAGTACACAAAGCGTAGCTTATTTTCTCATGTTTGATCTTGTTTGAAGGGTTATCAATGGCTCCGTGAGTTCTGAATAGAGCCATTGTAAACGGCTTTACTTATCATGATTGAGTGCTAACCAATGAATGAAGGAGTAGTTTATGGAAGGAAATGATTCTCTTATCAGTCATAACACATCTAAGCAGTCATGTAATATTACAGTAAACTGAATATTTCAGAGGAGCGCTCTTCAAACATCAGTCATCATTTATTTAGTTTAATGATGCCGATATACACAACCAGTCAAACGTTTGGACAAACTGATCTTTATGATCTTAAAAAAACCTTTTGATCTAAAGGGTTATGACTATATGCTTGACATTAGTTTTGCAGATAAATATAAATTATGCATTTCAATATTAAAAAATAAAATGTTTATTTATTTATTTTTAAAATGGATGGATTAGATGTGAAGGAAAATCAGGCAAATGTTCAACACACTTCAACTCTTCTTACTGTTTAAAAGTAATATGAATTATATTATTTGTTTAACTTTTATCCATTTGTGTTATTTTACTATTTACTGTGTTATTATATAAACTTTACACTTGGGTTAAAAACAAACCAAGTTGGGTTGAAAATGGACAAACCCAGCAATTGGGTTGTTTTAACCCAGTGAATGGGTTGTTTTATCCCATCGGTAGGGTTAAATGTTTGCCCAACCAATTTTATATACTCAACTATTGTTTAATAAATTGTGTATTGCTTGCTTAAAATGAACCCAAAATATGCAAAATATGTTGGAAATTAACATTTATTAATATGTTTAATAAATTAACATTTATTAAAGGGGGGGGGGGTCACACACTGCCAATCTCATGTTAAACTTAAGTACCTATAGAGTAATATAACATCCTTCATATCGCCGAAAAGTCTTTAGTTTTATCATATTTATAAAAGATACATAAGCTGTACCGAGTCTTTCCGAAAACAGCCGAGCGCCTGGAGGCATGTCGTGTGAGCGGAGATAGAGCCATTCTGACGTCACACAGGCATATACTTGAAAAAAGACCCCAAAGTTCGTTGAAGATTTGGAAAAGTATTTTTGGCACAGAAATACTCCGTCATACGTCCAACTCGTGTTTTGAAACTTTGGCCATGTTTAGCTAGCCTGACTTCGCCATACTCATATTCTAGGCAGAATGTGAGTCTGATACTGCTCCATTGCACTTGAATTATGGGGCGTGTCTTAACCAAACCAGTAAAAAAAAAAACTTCTGCACTCAATTGGATAGACCTACAACCAATCAGAGCAACGCAGTAAGTGACGTATGTTGAACTTGTACTTAAACTTTTGCCGAATCCCGTTGGAAGGACGGCAAACACATCTTTCCCATCGACAAATGCCTTGATTGCGGTTCTTTGTTCGTCTTTTAAAATTAATACGCTGTCGATTTCTTTTATTACAGACGTGATAGCGGAATCTAAACATCTTACTTCTCCAGCTGCAGTCATCGTTGGTGAAAACCAATTCAACCCAAGCGCTCTTTGATGACATGGGTGGTTACGTAACCGCAGATAGCCTGTCCATCATCGATTAAAGCCCGCCCTGGCAATTTGATTGGCTCGGCCTTCTGGGAGCCGAGCATAATTACTCCACAATGGATCGAGTCCAGACTGAACTTCCCGTCCAAAAATGTTGTGGGCGGGGTTCGGGCTGGCACCCAGGCTAATGTTTAGCACTCTTTAACAGTGTAAATAAGACAGAATGCATGAAATAGCATTATACTCCCCCTTTAATAAGTTTAAGTTTTAACCCAGCGACTGTCTCTAGTAATTATGTGTCTGATTTTGAATTTCCAACCTATATTGGGTTCATTTTAAGTCAGCCATATAGTAATTTTTAAGCAATAATTTGATTAAATAAAACTGCCCAGCATGTTGGCCAAACATTTAACCCAATCTCTGGGTTAAAACAACCCAATTGCTGAGTTTGTTTATTTTCAACCCAACTTGGGTTGTTTTTAGCCCCAAATTTTTTAGAGTGTACTATAATGTAAAATTCTGGAAAAAGCAATAATAAAAAATGAGTAGTTGTGTGCAAACTTAGCATAAATAAATGACTGTAATGTGTATTTGAAAAAAGAAAAAAAAAAGATAAACTATATATATGTATTGCTCTTTTTTATCCTTTATTACTATGCTTTTCACTTAATAATCATTACTCATTCATCCCACTATATTAAAAGAGACAACAAAGAGATTGTTTGTAATGTGGATTAGTAGGTCAAGAGAGAGTAACTCACAGTTTCCACTGGTAGACGGTGACGGGCGGATTGGCATCTGCGTTGCACGTTAGCTGCACGTTTGGACGATTCAGGTACCAGTTGCCGTCAAAGCCCTCGATTTTTACCTCCGGCTCATCTGCATAAAAGCAAAAAAGCATCTTCAGGCAGAGGCTCTGATGGCTGTTCTGGGTCACATGACTTGGCGATGGGTGCTTGTCATAATACTGATTAATGTTCTGGGCTCATAGCTGAAAGGTCAAGAGTTTATTTCTTAAGCGATTGGGAGGAGAGCCAACAAGTGAAGGGTTACTGAGACTACAACCACCGCTGTGCCCTTTAGCTACCCACTTAGCCGCAAGCTACTCCAGGGCAACTATTCCAGAAATTGGTCTAATTGGATAAGAACCTCAGCTAAATGCCAAATTTCAATTCATTACAGCACAATTTTTTTCTATTAATGACGATATTAAAATGCACTGAATACTTGATGGTACCGGTCAGTAATTTCTATGTCTCTTCAGATTTATTCTTAATTGCTTTTATGAGCATGTATAAGGCTGAGCAAATTCAATTTGGAAATGTTATACCAAAGGGTAACTTGATTAACAAAACACTCAAAGTAAATCAAGAATCAGGACGAGCGATTCTCTGTGAACTTCCCTGTCACTCTAAACACGGCCTTTCACACAGACACGCCACGAGAACAATGTATTCTATAGCATGGTGCGGGAGAATGGGTGGATTTCCTCTATCAGTGGGCTTTATGGGGGATGAAATACTGGTCTAAACTGCCCTAAACAATAGCTGATAACAGCGGCTGAGACAGGCCAGTGACACATCTCTTCCTGCTCTGAACCTCCTCCGCAGAACTTGCGTAACAGTACAGCATAAATGCTAACATCTTATTATCAAGCACAAATACATTAATATGCATTTATTTTAGACATTCTTTGACATTCCAGTGGGGTTTAATAATTGGATTAAAATATTGTATAACATACATTTATGTCTTTTTGTGATGTATAATATATACAATTATTAAGACTTTTTTTTTTTTTTTTTTTTTTTTTTTCATATTTTTGAAAGAAGTCTCTTATGCTCAGCAAGGCTGCATTTATTCGATAAGGAATATTGTACAAAGAGCAATATTGTGACTTATTATTACAATTATTACAATTTCAGTTTTCTGTTTTAATATATTGTAATTTATTCCTGTGATGGCCAAACTGAATTTTCAGCAGCCATTACTCCTAGTTTTCAATGTCACAAGATCCTTCAGAAATCATTTTAATACGCTGATTTGGTGCTCAGTTATTAGAAGTCCTTATTATTGGTGTTGAAAAAAGTTTCTGCTGCTTAATGGAATGTGTGATACTTTTTCTTCAGGATTTTTTTTGATGAGTAGAAAGTTCAAAAGACCAGCATTCATTAAATATTAATCTTTTGTAACATTATAAATATCTTTACTGTCACTTTCGATCAATTTAATGTGCCCTTGCTGAATAAAAGTTTAGAATAATATTTTATTTTTTACCCCAAACTTTTGAATGGTTTTCCTGCATCACTGTATCACTGTTTCCACAAAAATATTAAGCAGAAAAAACACAAATTTCAACATTTATTAATAAGAAATGTTTCTTGAGCACCAAATCAGCATTTTAGATTGAAATCTGAAGGATCGTGTGATCGAGTATAATTGTGTCTTTTTATCTCACAATTCTGACTTTTTTTTCTCAGAACTGGTTATAAATTCGCAATTGCAAGTTATAAAGTCAGAATTGTGAAACACAAACTCGCAATTCTGACAAAAAAGTCAGTCTTTTTTTCCTTAGAATTGCGAGTTTATATCTCACAATTCTGAGAAAAGAAGTCAGAATTGCGAGTTTATATCTCACAATTGTTAGAAAGAAATCATATTTATGAACAAAAAAATAAGAATTGCGAGTTTATATCTCACAATTGTTAGAAAGAAATCAGATTTGCAAACAAAAAAAAAAATAAGAATTGCGAATTTATACCTCACAATTCTGAGAGAAGAAGTCAGAATTGCGAGTTTATATCTCACAATTGTTAGAAAGAAATCAGATTTATGAACAAAAAAATAAGAATTGCGAGTTTATATCTCACAATTGTTAGAAAGAAATCAGATTTATGAACAAAAAAATAAGAATTGCGAGTTTATATCTCACAATTGTTAGAAAGAAATCAGATTTGCGAGAAAAAGAAATTAGAATTGCGAATTTATATCTCACAATTCTGAGAAAAGAAGTCAGAATTGTGAGTTTATATCTCATAATTGCGAGAAAGAAATCATATTTGCGAGAAAAAAATTCAGAATTGTGAGTTTATATCTCACAATTGTTAGAAAGAAATCAGATTTATGAACAAAAAAATAAGAATTGCGAGTTTATATCTCACAATTGTTAGAAAGAAATCCAGATTTACGAGTTTATATCTCACAATTGTTAGAAAGAAATCAGATTTGCAAACAAAAAAATAAGAATTGTGAGTTTATATCTCATAATTGCGAGAAAAAGAAATTAGAATTGCTAATTTATATCTCGCAATTCTGAGAAAAGTCAGAATTGTGAGTTTATATCTCACAAGTTACGAGAAAGAAATCAGATTTGCGAGAAAAAAAATTCAGAATTGCGAGTTTATATCACAATTGTGAGTTTATAACACGCGTTTGTTAGTTTATAACTCATAATTCTAACATTATAACTCGCAATTCTGACTTTATTTCTCACATTGTGAATATATATCTCGCAAGTGTGAGAAAAAAGTGTGAGACAAAAAGTACCTTCATTTTATTTAGTGTCAGAAACAAGCTTCCACAGAAAACAGTTCTTCAAAATGTAATAATATTTCACAATATTACTTGGTTATAAATAAATAAATAAATGCAGCCTTGGTGAGCATAAGAGCCTTTAAAAAAAAAAAACAGCCCCACAGAACATGTGTATCACTGTAAATCTATCGATGTTGTGCAATTTCATTTGTTCTGCTGGAGTTTGAAAGATATGAAGAAAATCAATGTTCTTACACTGAACGTTGAGTATGACACTGTCGGTAAAGCGCTCTGCACGGTAGGTGACGATGCAGGTCAGCTTCTGCCGGTGAGTCTCGCGGCTGGGCAGCACGATGTAGTTGCTACGCACAGTCACGGTGCCATTCGGATTACGTGTTTCTTGAAACGTGGCTTCTCCTTTCAGAGCGGTCTCCCATTTGATGACGCTGGGAGGCTTGCCGTTAGCTGACATGCAGGTGGCCACGGGCATCTTGCGTTTCGGAGTCCTTGCCACGATAGTGGGTGAAGTCAAGGTCATCTTGGTCACTGGCCGTGCTGGATAAAAGAAGTAAACAATAAATAAAACAGGGAAAGGAAGGCTGTGGAAGATACTAAAAAACAGTGTGAAGAGGAACAACAAAGGTGCCCTTGAGAGTTAAGGAAAAAATCCACTTCCTCTAACTCTAATCTTGCTGTTCTGAAAAGTCGTTTTCTTCCCGTCGGTACAAATCAAGCAGTTCACTAATTTCTTTTTCCCCTACCCATGTTCAAAGCAAAAGCATCAGTCAAGCACTCAAACAGATGTAGAAACCACTCATTTCTCACGGTGCCCGAAGTCATCCAATCTCGATCCTTTATGAGCTGCCAATTAGCAATTAACGGGGCCCGCATCAAAAGGGAAGATGTGTGTTTATGTGAGTGCATGTCAAAGAGTGCTGATAGTGGGTCTGAGGTTTGTGGCGAGGGTTGATATGACATGAAGAGGCTCTTTGAAAGCACTAAGCTGGTTATCTCCATTCAGGTTGCTTGCTCTTACTGCAATGCCAGCATTCTCAGAGGACGCATGTGAACGTGATATACAAAATGGGCTTGGGAGTTAACAAGCCACACCAGTGAAAAGAAGAAAAAAAAAAGAAAAAAAGAAAAAACACCCTGTACTTGAGCCAAGCAGCTCCCTTTGCTGGCTTAATGGAAAACATATCAACACTTCATTTCTAATTAGATCTGCAATCAGTGGGAGCATAACCCACCTCTCTAACGAGATACTCTTCTCTTGCACCCCAACACACACACACACACACACACACCATGTTTTTTTTTCTAACCTGTGCAGTTTCCTAAGAGATGAATCACTGAAAGGAAAGCTTTAATTGATGTTTGTTTAGGACATTTATTTATTAAAAGAAAAGTTCACCTAACAATACATTTTTACGATTTATGCACCCTCATTTTGTACCAGTCACATATTATTTTTCATGTTAGGCAGAATGTCAGAGAATCTGTTTTTCATACAATGGAAGTGGGTCGTGATTTAAACAGCCAAGCTCGCTCAAAAAGGCACCATAAAAAGTAGCCCGTCGTGCACTTTATTGCAAGTCCTCTGAAGACATATGTTGTATGGATCAATATGAATTTTTTATTTATTTATTTATTTTTTTGGTCAGCCAAACCCCTCTGACCTAAAATATTTACTAAGTACTAAGTACTTCCTGAAATTTTAAGTTAAAGGGTTAGTTCACCCAAAAATGAAAATTCTGTCATTAATTACTCACCCTCATGTCGTTCCAAACCCGCAAGACCTTAATTCATCTTCGGAGCACAAATTAAGATATTTTTGATGAAATCTGTGAGCTCTCTGACCCCTCCATAGACAGCAATTTAATTACCACTTTCAAGGCCCAGAAAGGTAGCTTAGGTAGTCAGAATGCTGACTCATTATTGGCCGGCTCCTGCGTCAGCATCACACGCATGCTTTGTGCTGCTCACGTGAACAGCGTCGGCCAATACCGAGCCGGCGTTCTGACACAGAACCTGGAAGCGCTACAATGTAAACAACTTCAGTCGCTTCATAAAATTAAGGTTGAACCACTGCAGTCATGTTGACTATTTTAACGATGTCTTTACTACCCTTCTGTGCGTTTAAAGTGGTAATTAATATCTTAATTTGTGTTCTGAAGATGAACGAAGGTTCTTACGGGTGTGGAACAACATGAGGGTGAGTACAGATATTTTTAACATTTTAATAATTTACCAACAAATTTGCCTGTTTATGGTTCTCTGATGTTGGTTAATGCCATTTTATTTGCAGTTTAAAAAAAAAAAAAAATCATCTTTTTTAACATTTTTATGATTTAAATACCTGATAGCTCACAAACCCTGGTTTGAGAAACCCTGTTCTACTGTATGGCTTCAGAAGATCTGGAGTCGTGTTCTACTTTTATGGTGCTTTTGATCTTTTTGGAGCTATAAAGTATAAACACCATCCACTTTTGTTGTATGTCAAAGAGCAGCTTGGACATTCTGTGAAATATCTGATTTTCAAGGAAAAAGTAAACGATACAAGATTGGATTCCTTTTAGAAAATGATAACCTATCTTTACCTGTGTGTGCAGCTATTCATGAAAACACATATGAATATTTTATACCTACAGGTCAATTACACAACGATCAATACATTTCAAATGTATGGAAGGTTTGAACCAAGCACATTACGCACAAGACCTGAAGCGGTCAAGGACAAAGGTGATTTTTGTCAAGGGCTTACAGGGTTATGAATAAAATATTGCTGAAACAACATCCATTCACACCTTAATACCAATACTGCTAACCATGACAACACCTTGTGAGGGCTGAGAGTGCTGAGAATATTCAAGAAAATGACACATATTTCTTGCCTGTCCATTCATGGTGATTTATGTGATGTGTGTAAAGAACTTGCTGCTCCGTGCAAAACCTTCCTCTACAGCTGTACGGTAACCTTGTGCTTACTTACAGCTGATTAACTATTGAAATTATTCGCCAAAATTAATTCATTCTTAGTGACTGAATTCTAAGTTCTTACATAAAACTCATTCATAAAACATGAGCGGAATATCTTTTTAAGCAGTTTGTAATATTCTTTTGTAAACTGTCAATTTGATGTGACAAAAATAAAAATACTTACAGTACATAAACTGCAGAATTCAGTGTGGATTTCTATGTAAATTGTATGTACGACCAATTTTATACAACTTGTTGCATTCAATACCAACAGTGTTTTCAAACAACTTACATATTTACAATTTATTTTGCATTAAATTTGAATTTTCGTATAAATTGTTCACAAAACAACTTTAATGCGAATTTGCTGATGTTTTGGAACCATTCGAAAAACCATTCTTGCGTAAAAAAAAAGAAAAAAAAAATGAATGTGGATTTTTTATAAAAAACGTTTATGCACAATTTACTCTGTTTTTGTAAAATTTTGGCAAAAAAAAAAAAAAAATCTTAAGGAAATTTGAGAAACAAATTTCATTCACATTCAATTAGATTTTTCTGTCTAAATTCGTAAAACCATTGTAGTGTAAATTTTTGCATTAATTGAAAATTTTTGTGTAAATCATTCTTGAAATAAATTGTACCATTCAATGTGTGTAAACTGTATTCAAATTCAAATTGTATGTACATTCTTATAAATTCTAAATTTTAGCACTGTATATATATATATATATATGTTTTTGAACAAATTACACGCACACAAAACTGCCTGCTATTTGTGAATGATGCTCGTTGTCACATTAATGTGACAATTTACAGAATGATTTTATGAATGACAGAAATTTGTTCTGCTCATGTTTCAAGAATGAGGCCCATTGATCCTCTGTTTGTGAATGAGCTCTTTTCACAGGAGAACAGCACTATATATGTATGGTCTCAACTGCTAGTGTGGTGGCCTTACCAAAGACGGTGAGGTTGACCATATTCTCCCTGTTGCCTGCAGGGAAAGTGGTGTACTCGCAGATGTAGGCCGCTTCATCAGACAGCCGCAAGCTGGTGAACACAATGGTGGTATCCTCAAGAGAAGAAGGGGTCCTCTGGCGCACAGCAGGGTGCTTGAAGCTCACACGGTCTTTGAAAGGAGGCAGCACAGATACTCCCAAGGCTGGGTTGGCGGTGGCGACGTTTTGTTTGGTGCCATTTATCAGCTTTTGCCAGGTGACTTGAGAGATCTTCACTGGTGGCTTCCCGTTGATGAAGAGACATCGCAGCTCGACCGTATCACCCACAAATCCAGACTTGCTGGGGTCCGTCTGCACTGACTGCCCATTCCCCGCTGCAGAAAAACAGGAAGAGGGACATTACAAACAAGTCCACCAATCAGTGCTGAGAACGATGATTGATTAATGCATTATACTCACTATGTGGCATAATTTCAATTTAAAGGAAATAATTTGATTAAGAAAGTTCTTAAAAGGGAGCTATTATGCTCCTTTTCACAATATATTATACGTCTCTGGAGTCCCCTGAATGTGTCTGTGAAGTTTCAGCTTAAAATACCCCACAGATCATTTATTATAGCTTGTCAAATTTGCCCCTATTTGGGTGTGAACAAAAACACGCATTTTTCATGTGTGTCCCTTTAAATGCAAATGAGCTGCTGCTCCCAGCCCGCTTTCCAAAAGAGGGTGGAGCTTTAACAGCTCGCGCTTCGGTTGCTCAACAACAACAAAGCTGGAGAATCTCACGCAGCCAAAAAATCTAAAATCTGAGCGGCTGGGTTTAGTTACTGGGTTGTCCTTTTTCACGTTTTCTGGGTTGACAAATGCACCGGGGACCCGATTATAGCACTTAAACATGGAAAAAGTCCGATTTTCATGATATGTTCCCTTTAAGTCTCATTGGGGAAAAGAGTACGTTTTCTATAAACATTATTAGCTAATTCTAATAAATTGATAGTAAATTAAACTGACAACCCTAGCTTAAGTTACAACAACTCATTGACTCGACTCTGGCTTTTAAGCTACAGTCGAGTGCGTCCAAATAGCTAACATGGCAATTCAACAAGAGTACTTCAAACACTGTCTTCGTCGACAAACAGAACTAATTACAAGCATAGCAGCAGTGTTTACAGGCAGCATTAGGTCTTCAAGAGCTCCGGATGTAGACTTTCCCTGCATGTGTAATGATGGTAGATCCCCCCCGACACTGATCCTGACTGCCAACCCTCCCACACCACTCTATCCTAATTATTTCTCATTGGTAAACATCTCGGTGACAGCCTCAAGCACCTATTAATGGAAACAATGTGGGATCCAGTCTGAGTGTGCCCACAATGATGGCACTTGAATTAAGCTACAATAAACCAGTCAGGCAATTAGTAGTAAACGAATGGGTTTTCTATTTTTCCCCGCAATGGCTTTCAGGAGTTTGAAGGTATGTGTCACGTAGAGGATGCCTCCATTGCCCCCACTTAAAACAATAGTGGTTTTGTCTCTCTAGATAACCCTAAATACGGCGTGCCCCACGGTCGAATACGTCTTGTTTTGGCAAGCCCCTGGTCTTTTGTCTCCCTAGTGACCTTCTTTTACCCCCTCCAGCTGAGAATGATGTGTCAACACTCAAACCCCTCCTTCCCGCCCCTTCCTTTTCTCTAAGTCTCGCTTTCTTGCACGTGCTATTACTCATACTTTTGTTTAACTACCCCCTTTACCTCACCCCCTGCTTTTCATTCATATTTTCTTTGTCTTCACTTCCTTAACACCTGACCAGATAACCGGCTCTTCTAACATTTCCAGCCTGTTATGTTTTTTTCAGAAGGGCCATGCATCCACGAACACTTTCAGTTCCTGTTTAGCTCTACAGAGGCCATTCATAACAGAAGCTTTCCTGACCCATTAATAACTCTGAGGCAAACTTGTCTCTGGAGGGTCCATGACTTCTGTTGTCTTTAACAAAACTGTCGTAAAAAAAAGAGTATATATTTCTGCTCGCCGTCAGGTGCTGTGCTGTCCTGTTGGCCTCACTTCCTGCACAAACATATACTAAAACACATACCTTCACCTCCCTCTTTCCTCTCGGCCTCTCTCTTATTTATGACTGGTAAAAGAGGTAATTACCTCCTACAGAGAGACCTTAGCAAAGAGGAAGTAACTCTGAACTACTGTGCTTAATCACGCCACTCATAAAAGTTGGAAATACTGCACGGAAAAAAAAAAAAAATCCAGGTCATTTGATCAATGGGTATCATTTGTATCCATAATATAAATAATATGTATATATATATATATATATATATATATATATATATATATATATATATATATATATATATATATATATATATATATATATATATATGCTATAATAATGACATCATCTCCTTTCAAGATGTGAACTTTCAAGGACAATTTAGAGCCTCCTTTAGTATTTCATCTTTCGTTTTGTTGTTTTCATCTTTCGAGTTTGTATAGTAAACAACTGATCATTAAAAACTGCATGTTTGTAGAAATATCAGTATTAAATTCTCTTTCTAAGAAGAACGTTGTAGTCTCATGACCTCGAGCACTTCTATCAAATTAAAATGACAAATACACAAATTTTGAATATAAATGTTTTTGAACAAGTTAAACAAAATATCTGCTTGTTATTTGTGAATGAGGCCTATTGTTACATGAAAGTGACAATTTACCGAATGATTTTATGAATGACAGAAATTTGTTCTGCTCATGTTTCAAGAATGAGGCCCATTGATCCTCTGTTTATGAATGAGCTCTTTTTCACAGGAGAACAGCAAAATCCGTATTAAATTCTCTTTCTCTTTCTGAGAAGAATGTTGCTGTCTCATGACCTTGAGCACTTGTAATATCACATTAAAATAAAAACAAATTGTCAACCCTGTGAACTTTCTGAATATTCCTACATTGAAATGTGTTTAAAAAGTATTTATTCAGTTTGAGATTATATACTTTAACACATTGCTTGATATCATTTTTCAAATCATATTAAAAAGAATTTTAAAAAACACGTTTTCAAACTGTAAAAGGAGCCAGTTTCATTGAATGGCCATATGAGTCTAGATATTTATACAGCAAATATTCAAATTATACCTGTTGAATATGAGAGAATAGCAGGCAATTCTGAAGAGTTTAAGGTAAGCTACCGATCAGGGATCAGCTTCCTACTGATAAGGGAATTCGTAAGCCATTTTAAGAAAAGCTGAAAAACTGGTTTGAGAACAGGCCTGTGGGTAACATTAGTCATGATTGTTCAACAAGTATGGGCAAGTGTTTAAATGCTAAGTTCAAGACTTTGAAAGCCAATCTGGGAAAAGTTAAACGTGAGAAGACACTGATAGTATAAAACTAAAATGGATCTCATGACCAGCGGGGTTGAAACTAGCCACGCACTTAGAGAGAAAGAGAGAGAAGCAGGGAAACTGTGTCTCTTCATATAGTGTACAAAGAAGTATGTTTTTTGTCTGTGTTTGCAAGTTGAAAATTTGAAGAAGAAGAAAAAAAAAAAAAGACAGTTCAAGGTCTCCACAGCACAAACTTCAAAGAAAGATACTCAAGATTTCAGAGAATGCATAGTACTTAAAGAAATAAACTCTTATCGCTGAAGTAGTTTCCTCTTTCACATGGAGTGTTAGACTGGTAAAGTTTCAGGTTTGTGTTTAGCACGAATATGATTATTTATTTATTTTTATTTTTTTGTCATGACTTCAGATGCGTCAACACCTAGCATCTGCATATGAATTAAACTCGCACATACAAAAATTACCATCACCATAATGTTACTGGTGGTTATTTCCAGCTCTAAGTCATAAAAAAAAAAACCTAACCCTAGGTATGAGCATCATCAAATACCACTTATAATGAAGGGGATCCAGCTGGTGATGTGTCAAGTTTTTAAACCGATGCACACCAAACCCTTCATTTCTCATTTACTCAGGCCTGTACAGATGAGATATTTTTGACCAGAGTGTATAGACCCATCAGCAGGCACTGTGAAACGACAGATTGATTGACTAATCGAGTTTGACAGAAAGACGGCTGGCAACCTCTGCACAGCTACCTTGGGGAACACCTGTGTCCTTGTACCCCTTGGTTTGACCCTGTTTCCACCTGAATTTGCTACCGTGACAGGGTCGAAACAGAGGAAATGCCTTGTGAAGTACCAATATTATTTACAGCTTGCCAACATAGGTTAGAAAAACCATCCGAGGCAGATTTAGGGGCTGAGTGTCTGAAATATAGGCCTAGTTTATTTTAGCTACATAGAGACATTTCTACAGAGGAATAGTAGAAGCAGCAGAGAGACTATATCCTGCTAACTCCCTTTTTTGAGTCATCCACTTAGACCACCACAAATAAAGATCAGCCGCCGCTTTTGGGGGAGTTGTGAGAGGGGTAATTTTACGGCTCCAGAACTCAAATCCTCACATTGAGGAACTGAAAGCCTTTGGGCCCCCCTGACCCCATTTCCACCTCCTCTTCCTCCACCCCAGGGCTGAAGGAGTCTTCCAAAGAAAGTAGGAGATGGAGAGTAATTATAGCCTGCACAGTGGAGTTGAACAATGGATGGCAATCAGGGAGAAAACTTGAGAATATAAGCACTTCTGTAAACAATAAAAGAAGTCAAGTTGCTACGAAACGGAAGCAAGGACAAACGGACTACGAGAGAAAGTTGGAGTTGGCACAATGGTGCCCTTGAAAGCACAACAAAAAAAGTTGGGTAAGATGATCACTGAGCAACGATGAAAGTGAATTAACACACCGCAGAGCAAATCCTGAGGTCTTAAAGTATCATCCAATAGATCTGACAAACACACCCAAGGGCGGTGTTTCAGACAACATTGACTCTACTTCCATTTTCAGGTCTCTTAGCTGGACTACATGCAGAAACTCATAATGTGGAGGGGAGTAATTGCATTGAAATGTCCTTGAGACATATGAAGTCAGAAGAGGCTAAAGCCTTCCAAAGTTCCCATTGCTCAAGGTGTGTTAAACAATCTCAGGTAATCACGATGTGGCAATGTATGTTTCATCCACCCATCGTGCCTCAGAAAAAGGGTATTAAACAAGTCCAACATAATGTGCAATTAGTCCCTCAACACTGAAACTTCACAGAAGTACAGAATCTGGCAAGACTTCCATGTAGGTGGAAGTCGTGGATGAATGTGGTTTTCCTACCGGAGGATCCACTCCAAGGCCGACTTTGTTTTGCTAGCATAAAAACTGACCTGGGACCTCCAAAATAATGAAATATATAAAATACATGTAGTGCACACTAAAGACTACTATGTATTAAACAAATCCATAAAGCAGGGGTCTCCAAACTCAGTCTTGGAAGGCCACTGTCCTGCAGATTTTAGCTCCAACTTGCCTCAGCACACCTGCCTGGAAGTTTGCCTAATCAGACCTTGATTAGCGGGTTCAGGTGTGTTTAATTGGGGTTGGAGCTAAACTCTGCTGGACAGTGGCCCTCCAGGACTGAGTTTGGAGACCCCTGTCATAAAGTATTGTTTGCAAATTAGTTGTAGCCAAAACCAGGTGCACACACCTCAGATGAAATATTCTCCGAACATACAGGAGCCAGTGATGAGTAAATATCATCGAAAGCAGCAATAAGAAGCAACTTTCCAAACTTTAAATTTACCTACGCAGGTAAAATAATTGTTCACTGGCAGTTGGTCAAACGGCCTTAAGACATTTAATAAACATAAAAATACTAAAATCGCAATTACAGCAGAAATACCAGAAATGTCGTATCCTATGTGGGTAGAGGGGTGCCTTTGAATATTGTGTTGGACAACAGGGGACTTCGAGTCAAAAAAGGTTGAGAACCACTGTTCCAGCTTTACTTCTCATAAAAGAATCACAGAATCTGCCTTATTCAATCAAACACGTGGACCATGCGGCTGGGGTGGGGTGAGGGTGCAACTAGGACTGCAACTAGGACGCCTCCTGTAAGATGCAGCATCAGTGTGGAGGCACACTCCAAACAGAGCTACCATTCTCCGCGACGGCAGCCTGACCGGATCTGCATCTCTCCCCGGGCACGAGGCACAACACTGGACCTGCTTCAGGCCTCTGAAAAAAAAAAACGATGGCATTCAGCCCATCTCATTAAGAAAACCGCAGAAAGGCTTGTTTAGAGAGTCTACAAAATACGCCCCATTGTGTGTGGGTAATCTAATAGCAATCTAGGTCCTTCAGTGGGGAAAAAAGAAGAGCTCAGCTTCGGTGAGGAGACTAATATGTTTATGTGCTAGAGAGTGATGATACGGTGCCTGCCAGCACATCCCGCTCACGCTGTGGGCGCATTACAACGCTGTATCAAGTTAGCAGCTAAAAACAGAGAAGAGACTGTGATGGTGGAGTTCAAGAGTAACTCTAAAGTCAATGAGGAGAATGTAATGAATCCTACGGCCGGCTGTGCATGTACAATTCTTTCTAGCGTGTTTGTTTGTGAGTGTGTGCGCATGTTTCTGCAGACATCCTGAAATGTTGAGTCCTGTCTCTATACACATGGCTTTCTGATTCCTGTTTTACCAGCTTCCTTCATCTACTGTGTCAACCTTAGCTAATATTTACCTTCATCAGAAACCAGCTGCAACAGATGGTCAGCATTTCAGCTTTCACCTGTGCTCTGCTCTCACACCTTTCTCCATTAACGCACAAAACTTTACACACAATTCCCCTGAATTGATAGACCATCCCTTTTCCTGATAGACCATCTACCATCTGCTTGACTGAGGCTGTGTATTTACCTGTATCAATAAACAATACAGGAAGTTATTTTCCATATTCTCTTTGTCAAGCAGTTTGGTAGACATCATCAACACACCCTAAAGGCCCAAATATACTCACAGCAAAGTTCATTTTCTTTCTTCGTTTAGGGGGAAAAAAGAAGTTCGTAATACCTTTGCAGCAGACCAATGGTAGTTTGAAGGTGTTTACCAGCTGAAGCTTTTCTGGAAAGTTCACTTAGGCAATCTGTTTCTCCCAAAACAAACTCCAAATGAACTGAATTTGGTAAATATATATAAGGAGAAATATAGCATCTAATATTGACCAATACTGCTAAATTAAAAATAGCATGTAAATTAGTCGGTTTTGTAGCCTAACTTGAGCTAAAGAATATAACATTTTGGTCAAATTTTAGTGGTGATATGTTTTTTTTCTAAGCGTAGGCTTAGCAAACAGCTTTTTGAGATTTTGGCCTTACCTCATTCAAGCAGATAGGAGCTGCACTTGCATAACTTGAAAATAACTGGCCGAGGGCATTATCAAGATGGCCGCCAAGTCGAATGACTTGCTTAAAAGGACATTGCCCTCATCTAAAGAAGGCACTGATTATACAACCATATGTTGCTTTCTTCCATATTTGACTATGGATCCAACCCCACATGGCACAAGTCCAACGCGAGGAAGGAAGGAGCATACAGGCCCACGCTGCTTCCCCCCTGAGAGTGGTTTGAAGGCGTTGTGAAAATGTCAAGGGGATGTATCAGCATACCTGTGTTCTGCTCTCTTTCTTCTCATCACTCTTTTTTTTTATACACTGATTCATCTTTCACAGCTTGGCTTGCCAGCTCTTCCAATACATTTTTATATCCACAATCGAGCAGCAAGGATAGATGATGTAATACACATGCATACAGGCTTTGAATCTGTTATTTTGCAGGCATATTGCTCTCTTTATAAAGGTCAATGGATGCAGCAAAAACTTTAAATGATCGTTGCATCATGCAAACCAACCTAAACCAAAGAATTGCTTTCTAAACCAGGATCTTGTCTATGGCTACAATGGTTAATTTCTGACCAATTAATTTCCAAGACATTCCCTGTCATTATCATGGGATGTGATTGTTAGATTTTTAAAATAATATATAGAGATTATACTTAGACAAAGCCATTTCTAACCAAAACCACAATGAGAAAAAAAGTATATTTGCTAAATATTATTTAAAACAAAAAAATCATATTATAATTTATACATATTAACAGAATTGTAATAACTGTTCTACTTTAATATATTGTAAAATGTAATTTATTCATTTATTCAGTTCAATTCACACACTTTATTCAATTCAATTTATTCAACTTACGGAACGAACGCAGCGCCAGTTCCATATTTTCAGTAAGTAGAATAGGGAAGGCGTAGGACATACAGTGTAAGCTTTTTGAAGAATATGAAAGTGTGGTTTTGACGTAACCATTTGGAAGGCGGTCATTTGTTTATATAAAGCATATACATTTACATTTTTTTTTTTTTTTTTTTTTTTTTTTAATGACCAATCGTTTAGCTAAATAAGACCCTTATTCCTCATCTGGTATCATTTAAAGCCCTTTGAAGCTGCACTGAAACTGTAACTTTGACCTTCAACCGTTTGGAGGCCATTGAAGTCCACTATAAGGAGAATAATCCTGGAATGTTTTCATCAAAAACCTTAATTTCTTTTCGACTGAAGAAAGAAGGACATGAACATCTTGGATGACATGGGAGTGAGGAAATTATCAGGAACATTTTATTTGAAAGTGAACTAATCCTTTAATTAATTTAATGTGTCCTTGCCGAATAAAAAGATTAATTTTTCATTTTTTATTTATTGTTTTTATTGATTTTAGCACCAAATAATCATATTAGAATGATTTCTGAAGGATCATGTGACACTGAAGACTGGAGTAATGATGCTGAAAATTCAGCTTTGTATCACAGGAATAAACATTTTAAAATAGAAAACAGTTCTTTTAAATTGTAATACTATTTTACAAAATTACTGATCTCACTATATTTTTGATGATAACATAAATGCAGCCTTTGTGAGCATCTTTCAAAAGAAAAAAAAAAAAAGAAAAATCTTAATGATTCCCAAACTTATACCGGTAGTGTAAATAATACATATAAAATTTTGTTTTGTCTCGCTACAGGCTCAAAAGAGGTCAACAGTATTTACAAAGTCTAAACAGGCCGATACAAGACTTGGAGACAAGGTCGTGCTCACTAACGTTCTCTCTCTGTCCCTCTTGCAACATAAACAAGGACACTGTCATGGTTTCGGTTGGGCTGGGAAAAAAAAAAAAAAAAAAAAAAGAACAAACACAATATTTGTCCGTACTTGCCCTAACAGCTGATGACATCATCCTGATACAAGATACCAGGCCACCTGTCAGAGTCAGAGGAAGCGCGGGGCTGTTAGGGTTGACAAAACTTACGTAGTTAATGATTACAAAGGCCAACGAAATGGCTACACAGAAACTGTCCTGCTTATTTGGAAAAGAGAGACAGAAACTAGACACAAAAATAAGGAAAAAAAGGCTCAGCTGGCACCATTACATAAATGCATGAATAAATGCATAAGGGAGTTTTACACGGAACGATATTCAGCTAAATTATTGATGTCCCCATTCAGTAAAAAGCTTTTTCTGTGGTACACAGGAAAGAGCGACGGCTTCCTTTACTTATGCTGTGTTTGGAGTATGTATATGTATTTGCTAGCGCATGTCTGTTTGAATATATTTAATGTGTTGATGTGTGCACAAGGATAGGTTTGCGGATAAAAGGACGACAGCAGGCTACCTTCTAACAACATAAACATCTATAAAATGACTTTAACAAACGGAGACGTTTTAACAAACCACAGTCTCCTGTGGATATCAACATTAAAGTGACCAGCGTTTCCCAGCGGGTGATTTACAACCGACATAGCCAAACAACATGACCGCTGCACGCACAAGGCCGTGAGTCACTGCAAATGCGAAGTAGTTTAGAAATAATGAACAAAACATAATTAATCTTTTATCGCACAGATTGCCAGATAAATACGCCCACGAGCGTTAAATGATCAGAGTTGGCAATTTTTCAATAATGCAGTGATATCCTCCGGCATAAAATCAATAACAGCTGTTAGATGTCTTCATGTGAAAAATAACTAATCAATAAATAATGTGGCCATGGCCATTACTGGTGGGCCATAAGTAATGGATTACACCTGAGACAGCCGTTGTCTTGGGCTTACTCTGGGTGGGTGGTTCTAAAGGGGGTTAGAGTCAAATTAAAACAAATTCAAGGATAGAGAGAAAGACAAAGGGGAAATAAGCATTGTGTACAATTAAGCAAAATCAATTGTAGAGTACTGAAATATTACATTATAATCATCCTTAAAGGGTTAGTTCACCTAAAATGAAATTTTATCACCATTTACTTGCTCTCAAGTCATTCCAGACCCATTACATTTCCGTTCATCTTCTAAACACAAATTAAGATATTTTTAATAAAACCTGAGAAGTTTATGTCCCTCGATCAAAATGCTGAAGATCCACAAAGTTCATAAAAGCATCATAAACCAAATTCACGTGAAGATATATGATTAATTTATATGATAAACATAAACAGACTTAATTTAGACTTTAATTCATATATTATCTCTTCCCCTGCCAGCTTTTTTGAACAAAAGTTGCCAGCATTTTTTTATCATTTTCACAAAAGTTTCATGCCCCCCAATTTTTTTTTTGGTATGAATATCACCTATAAAAATATAACCTTTTTTGATCTTCAAAATTTTGGTCAGGGGGCAAAAAGCACATTAAGTTAGGTTTCATTAAAAATATCTTCATTTGTGTTTCGAAGATTAACCAAAGACTGGGTTTGCAATGACCTGAGGATAAGTAAATTATTTTTGAGTGAACTAAATCTTTAAAATAACAAATTTGAATTGTGTCCAAGGTGGGTAATTTAATATTACAATACAAAGAAAGTTACATTGCTCTAAAATATATTTGCTCTAGTATAAAATAATAATAATTGCAGCATTTCACCAAACCTACTCAACATGATTAAACCCCCTATATGACAGAGTAAAGCGTCATGCAACAGCGTGCAATACAACATAAACCCACCGACTCAATAAAATCATGTCTGGTTCAACTTCATGTCTGTCTCTGATGTTTATATTGAGTGTGGGTTTGGGTGTGTTTTGTGTCCACTGCTGAGCCGATGGCCCCAGTGCACCTTGGGCTACATTGTCTACTCAGCACATCTAGCAGACAAAATATTTCAAGTTCAGCCAAAAGCGGCACTGGGGAATATGCTAAGACAGCCATGCATGACAAATCCTCTCCCTGTCCATCATCATCAATGGGCAAAATTTCAGTCTGGAAAAGTTCAAATCCAAAGTGTTTGAAAGGAAAATCGGATTGGAGGTAAGTATAATGATTAAATGGATTACATGGATGAGCGATTTAAATGCTATGCATGAACGAGCATGATGTAAGATTCCAGTTTGGGTATGTTGCCAAAAAAAAAAAAAAAAAAAGTCACATTTTACCTTTAAATGTATATATTTTTATATAGGTTTTATATTCTGTAGATACTGGTATTGGCATTGGGCACTTGTCATTAAAGGATTAGTTCACTTTCAAATAAATTTTTCCTGATAATTTACTTACCCCCATGTCATCCAAGATGTTCATGTCTTTCTTTCTTCAGTCAAAAAGAAATCAAGGTTTTTGATTAAAACATTCCAGGATTATTCTCCTTATAGTGGACTTCAATGGCCTCCAGACTGTTGAAGGTCAAAATTAGAGTTTCAGTGCAGCTTCAAATGGCTTTAAACGATACCAGATGAGGAATAAGGGTCTTTCGGAAAAATGGAACTGGCGCTGCACGTTCTTTCCATAATTAGAATAGGGAAGGCATAGGGCATACAGTGTAATCTTTTTGAAGAATACGAAAGTGTGGTTTTGGCGGAATCACTTGGAAGGCGATCATTTGTTTATACAAAGCATATACATTTACATTTTTCCAAAAATGACCAATCGTTTCACTAGATTCCTCATCTGGTATCATTGAAAGCCCTTTGGATCTTGGATGACATGGGGGTGAGTAAATGATCAGGAACATTTTATTTGAAAGTGAACTAATCCTTTAAGGTTACCTTATGACTTAACAAGTGATTAGCTTTCCAAACTCCCAAAGTTCCTGTGACTAACAGTAGCACAACCCCCTAATAGGAGGGCAAATATAAAAACAAAAAGAGAACAGATAATCAATATTTGATGTGAGGTGCTGCTGACTGGAATCCTCAAGCCCCCTCCTGCGTCTCACTGATGAAAGAGTTTTATTAAGATTTCTTAGAGGGAAGTCATGTTGAGAGATTCATCCATTTTTAACGATTTGTAGAATAAATATGAAATGTCCATCAGACATAAAAGAGCATGGTTGATTATCAGGGTTTAAACAGGCCAGTATTGTGGAAACACTACAGCTGGGCCGGTGGGCAGCTTTGGTCTCTCCCCCTCATTCGACAGAGCAGATTGATCCATTAACATGTCCGGTTGGGAATTCACACTCCCACTGGAGGGGGTAGTGAGAGAGTCTGGACCACTCACAATTAACACATACATTTAGTATGCGACTGGCCAGTGCCATCATCTGTTATCTGGCACTAGATAATATCATAGAGATTTATAATTGGAAGAATATTAGGAAGATTTTAGCCAATGCTACAACTATGAGGTAAAGACGAAATGGCAAAGCCATGATGGTTTCACAATGGACATAAGGGTTTATCACTTTTTTTTTTTCTCAGTCAAGACAATGTAGTTAACCCTAGCAAAGTTGTTAGCAATCATTATCACATTTGCAAGTACTCTTAATTTACATGAATGTTTGGCATGATACAAATCTTACATTTAAATGGGAACTTAGCTATTATTTCCTCTTTAAAAAAAAAAAAAAAAAAAAAAAGTTAGCCCTAAATAATTGATAAACCCTATTAAAAGCTATTTTTTTCTACTAAAATTATCTAATAACACCTATTATCAGACACGTTTTAACATACTGTCATAATTGTAAACGCACTGGTTTGTAGCGCAGATAGTTTTACTGTCACCAGCACTTTCTTATTCTTCTAGTTATTTCCCTATAGCAACTAATGAATCGGATGTCTCACACTTTCACTGAAAATAGATTACTTCCCCATTACAAAACAAGCATGGGTAAACCAAAAAGTGTTGCTTTTACATGATGCTGCCTCCACACCAGTAGGTGTCAGTACAAGTCCAAGACGACTGCCATGTCGGCCAGAGCAACATAAAAATGACTAAAGAAACTTTAACTAAAAGAGCAAAGAAGGGTAGAAAAGTAAAGATGGTGATGTACAAACCGTTCAGTGTTTCTGAGGAAAACTCTAAGAGTATGGGGCTGTACTATTTCCGTGACCAAGACCGCAATGGATCTTTCCAATGGCTCTTTGGGAGCGTTCCATTCTCTACACACAGCCCATGGAATGCTCACCACATCTCTAGTCTCCAGTGCATGTGCTGCCCAGCTGGGTAGAGGGACGTCAAGTCCCCCTCCTCCAACTCTTCACCACACACCACAACTCAGAGTTCTTTCCCATATCCACACATGCACACACAGACACACACTTCAATGCATAGCGGGTCCAAAACACACCACATCTAGGTCCAAGATCCAGTTTTCACTTTCTCTACAATAGTTCTATAAACCTTCAATGTGACTTTTGTTCTAATCACGGAAACTTTCCAGAATTCTGTCAGATTATCTCAGCGAGTCTAGAGGTTGTTATTCCAGGTCACACATCAAAGAGCAGAGGAAACCCAATCCAAATGACACATCATCTATCATAATGCACGTCCTTCCATCAATAACCTTTTCCGCCAAAAAAACTAGCAGTCTGCGGTGCAGTGAGTGGAAAGTGATATTCGGATGATATTTTTCTTAATTTAAAAACTCACCAAATAGATTTGCGGTCATCAAGCGAGCGACTGTACAGCAGCGTAGAACTACCGTAGCATTCTAAGCAAAAACAAGAACATTTCATTTTTAAAAGCACAGAACAAGAGATTTCTCAGAAGTGAAGTGCATAACCGGGGCGCTGATTGCACATTTGAAGAGTTAAACATTGAGGCACTTTTGGCTTTCAATTAAATGAAAAGTATCTGGCTACGAGATGAAGACGAGAACCACAAAACCACAGGTTGAGGAGAGGGAGAACGTCTGAAAAAGTCGAGGGGTGGAATGAGTTACAGCGTTCCCCACAAGACCTCAGAAGTCCAATGCTGTATATTGACATGAAGACCATGAGATGGAGGCTTTTCATCAGTGGAGCCTAAAGAACGTTAGCATATGTGTGTTAGCATATAGCACAATTCAGTGTGGTTGAGGAAAGGGGAAAAAAAGCAAGGCCTGAGGTAATTGCCCTGGTTGTCTGAAATCAACAGGGTGGGTGGGCTCACAAAGGAGGGTCTCGGCTGGAAAACAAGGAAATGGACTTGTGGGATTACGCAGTGAGTCTGAAAATCAAAGGTTTTTGAGGAGTAGATTCTTGTCTTTTCCACAAAACAACTAGATTACAGCAGAACGACATTAAGATGAATCAGAGAGCACGCTTTGTTTGAAGTTCGGCTTTAGGATGCAGGGATGTCAGTGGTTCTCTGCTGATAAAGGGTGTAAGATGAGTAAAAAGATTGAACTAAGGCTATGGATAATTGTGGAGTTCGAGACAGTTTCGATGTAAACGCATTGACAGCGCTTTAAATGGTTCTCTTCATTAATGGCCATCGCTATAATTACCTGCTGTTTGAAAGATGTTCTGAGGTTAAACTCCTAACTGTGTCAGTTCGCACGACGAATTCAAACATCCCCAAAGGTCTACTGAACCATTCTTACAAGGAGACAATCGCCTGTGAAAAGCGTCTGCTTTTCGTCTGATACCTTTTGATAAAGAAAGAATGGGGTAAATATATAAATAAGTCTAGCTGACATATCACAATAGTGTATTACTATTGATCAGAGACCCTGAAGCGAGCAAGAAAAGAGACTCAAAGGGAGATTCAACAACTCAATTAGCTTGGATTGAAATCACTGTCACTCACTGAACCTTGCAAGTGGAGGAGCACCGCTCGAAAGAACGCAAAATCGGGCAGTCTTGGCAAATCTGCAGCTTAAGGAAGAAACACAAATTTGCTAGCAGCAAAGGATTAAACTCATCATCATTTCCTCTCGTACAACAAACCATATTCCGGTGGAAATGACTCACATGCCCCAGATGCTTCCACAGGAGCAGCAAGTTATTGAATTTGTAAAGCTCTTTTTTAAACACCAAACATTTTGCATACAATAGCAACTCATTTCAACCACTGCCAATACTCGGCACCCACCTGGAAAATGCAACAGCAGCCTGTGTCTGCCAGTGCAATCAACACACATTTGCAATTCAGTGGGGAGAAAATGGAAAATTTGCACCATTTTTTTTTTTTTCCCATTCTATTTTTCCCCTAAACATTATGCAGTTTTTGATTGAGATGTGAAGTAAAATTTGTCAGGTAACATTTAATCAATAGTTTACCCTAAAAAAAACGTTGGTTCCAAAACAATTTAACCTATTTGACTTCCATAGTATGGACAAAAAGACTGATCCCTTAAGAAACACATCTGGTGGACATAACCCGAAATTAGCATAATTATACAGGGTTACTAACAGTACAAGACCTACTAGTCGGTTAGCTGTCCAAAGAGCCCACCAACTAGTCAATTTTGAATACCTATAGTTTTGTACCAGAAATGTATAGTTTTTACAAAGGTTAATTCTTGGAAACAGACACACATTCTCCTGATTTACCATTTTGTCACAGTGCCAACCCTATGCATAGCTTCTCCTTTCCCCTCCCTCGATCTCTCAACCACTGTCATGCTTTGAAAGGATTGACGGGCTCTCAGACAGAGCTGATTAAAAGCTTTAAGGTCAGAGAAGTGGGACAGCTATTCAGTGAACACCTGTCTGGCCATGCACACACTGCCAACCCAATGCATTGCTACGTGTGATCTTCATCACAGCATGATCAGAGACTCCAATAAAGCAGCACTGTCGCCCCAACACAGCACACACACTCATGGGTGACTGCCCTACCTCTTTTGGCCAAAACACCATCATTAAATGCCAAACAGGTCCAGCTTTTTAAAGGTGCTGGAAACGATTTTTCGAAACCTCATCCTCTTTTCAAAACCCATACTTCCACTGACATGTCAGAAAACCCAATGGCAGCAAACCCGAAAGTGGAAAATTATTCCCAGACGGAGATTGTGGCTCTTGTTTGGTTTTAAAATTAATTAATACTTTTAAAATATCTCAGTGTGGTCAAAAAAATATAAAAATAAAAAATAGTGAATACTATTGCAGAGAGTTTTCTATAAAAAAAAAAAAATGGAAATGAATGATGAGTATGCTCAAGTTTGAGAAAGCATTTGACATTGTTGAAAAACATCCACTTCCTGGCACAAGATTCCTCTGCAGTCAGCCAAACCTGAAGCTGTCCTGAAGTGCACTTTTAAGTCAATTCTAAGATGTACGACTGTTTGTCACTAGTATGAATACAGAAGCAATGTATATTTTTTTCAGGCTGTGCTATCTCTTGGAAGAAAGATGCAGTTGCTCAGCCCTTCAAGACAAACAGCGTGCCTGAATTGAACAAGATACAGCTTGTCTGTCACATTTTTGTTCATAGTAGTTGAGAGAACTTAATTTGCCTGAAAGCCATTCCCAGTAGCTATCATTTGAGCACACACATATACTGAAGATGGATGTGCGACATGACATCTCAAGCAGTGACAGAAGTGCCCTGAACTTAACATGCTATGTGTTTTCTTTTCTTTTTTATAGCTTAAACAGTAGAGCATGGCACTAACAATGCCAAGGTCATGGGTTTGAGTCCCACACTGTAAACCCGAATAAGTTGGCAAAACTAAAAAAAAAAAAAAAACAGTTGCACAAAAAACATTATATAACACTTAATTTTAGCATTTACTCTCCATTTCGAGTGCCATGGGCAAAGCATGCTTGGAAATAGAAATCCCAGCCCAGTTTCAGTTAAACTTAAGTTCATGTAAATGAAAAGAAATAAGTTCATAAAACTCAGAACAATGAAACAGTTCAGTTTACTTAAAAAATATCAGTTCTGAAGCAGAAAGTGCTAAATACTCATAAAAGTTAATTTGACTTAACTCATTTGTTTGATTGAAGTTTATCCAACTCAAACCAATTAATTATTTTGAGCATTAGGGTACAGTGAATGCATGAAATGATTGTATACCTTGAATGCAATGTAAGTTGCGTTGGATATTTCCAAATTCATATTCATATTTTTTTTTTTTTTAAATTGGTTCAAACTGCCGAAAAGTGATGGAAAATGGTGACATAAGATTGTATCAATTGTATTGTACATTTTAATCTAAATCATGAAAAAAATCGTATTTGTCATATGTGCCTTTTTTTGCTGTTTTGAGTAAGTAAAAATAAAATCTTGAGGGTAACCAATTCATTATAAGCACATGTGCCACAAGTTCTATCAAGGTGACAGTCTGATTACTATTACCACAGCAGCAAATGTCATAATCAACACACTGCAAAGTGTTAACTGAACCCATGGTCCTCAATATTTATTTTAGATGACTGCACTTTAGCCAAAGTGCATTAGGTTTACAATTGCAAATGTGTTGGTGGGATTTTTATGTCTATGAAAGTTTTAAAATAACTTCTTATTAACGGTTTTCTGCTTTCTATGGTTATGCCAAAGAATTACTGATCATTAGAGGCGACTTTTCAGGATTTCTTTCCAAAAAGTTACAGGCATTACAGTTTACTTGGCACATAAGTTCTTTCATAAGGTCTAACACTGCTTTTCTGTCCAGAGTTGAATTTTCATTTGGAGATTAAAACTGCAAGCTCAAATTATTAATAAATGTTGTAACTATTATTTTACATTAACTGAAGAAAATGTGAGTTTTGTTTGTACATGCAAAATTGTATTCTGGATGGAATCCCAACTTTCTACGATTTTGTGGTCTCTAGTTAAGACTTCACTGTAATTTTATGTGACATTTTCCCACCCTTTTCACTGGCAAGTATGATCACTCAAAAAGCAATAGTGTATATCTCTTCAAGAAGGCACAAGTTTCAGGTATCAATCATGTAGCACAAACATGCTGAAGTTCAATACTTGGTGTTAGGGATATGTTCAATTCTCTAACCTTACGTATGAGCAATAGTGATAGTGGTGCTTGCCTTAGCAATATATTAAAGAAGAAAACTCCCAAGCAGAGAATACTACTTTAACCTTCCCAGAACCTGCCTTCAAACTCATTTTCCTCCTTCAAAGCCATTATGTGCCTTCATCTTACTTTGAACATATACTCCTCTGCACAATGGAAATGGTGTAGTGTGACCTCAAAGATATTCTCAGAACTGATATGCGGTTTGTGGATACTCTATCAGGCCTGCCGCACATCGTTTTACTGCCAGGTGCAGGAGTATCTCCTGTTTTGCAAGTTCAGAAATCCTCTCCCATCCAAGCAGTGGCTTAACCTGTCTAGCCTGATACTACTCATAAAAAAACAAAGAGAACCGTTGATTGCTTGACCTTGCTGTAGTTTCCCACAATGATGAAAGCAAGCATTTGAAAGATAAAAAGGCACTCAATGTTCATTTGCAAAAACGGTATACAGAAATGTGGGTCACATTAAATGTCAGACTCGAAAAAGATTGAAAAATAAAGAGTAAGTATGCTTTAAATGTACAGTCTAATTCTAGGACAATAACTTTTTTAATTTACATAGTATACTGATTAATTATGACATTTACAATTTTCTCATTAGCATTCAATGTTAACCAATTAATATATATATATATATATATATATATATATATATATATATATATATATTTTTTTTTTTTTTTTTTTTTTCTTAGAAAAAGGATTTTTATACATTTTTGAGTGCACTAGCAAATAAATGACTTTAAGCAAGCAAGCAAACAAACAAACAAGATTCCATTGTGTCTTTAGCTATAAAAATATATATATATAGTAGAAAATTAAACATTTCATGCATATATGTATTTATGTATTCTGTAAATCCACAGTAATGACCTAGTCTGCAAACCAGACAGCAGGGCGCAGGTTTCACTTTTACCTTACATGATGTTTTGCTTTAATATTTATTTATTGACCCATTTGTCACCTCTGTGGGAAATCATTCTCAAGAAGGTGAGACTTGTTCTTCTTGGTGTTTGTTTATTCTGTGACATGTACTGGTCCACACAGCTAGGGATTCTAATGATTTTGCACCATAACACATCATTCATTTTATAGGAGTGTTTGCAGTAAACATTGCTGTCCACTTTCACTGCATGAAAAAGAGCAGCTCAAACACTTTTCAAAACGTCTCTTTTTGTATCCCAATGAAGAAATAAATATGGGTAATCTGGGAATGACGTGAGATAGAGAGAGAGAGAGTAAATACTAACAGATTTTGTCATTTTTATAATTTTTCATTTTAATGGTTCACACAAAATCATGTTTTTTTCTGATACGGCTGTTGTCATTATAATCAAGTCAGGCGAAAGCTGTTCAGTTGGCTCCTTTAGCACCATGTTGCTATGACACTGTGTATATCAGATTAAGACGACACATGCATAGATCCACTTCTGACCGCATTTGCATGGGAAACAAGTTTATGAATGTAATGAACTGCTTCTAGCACCACTACAGCTGTTAATGGAGACAAAAATGACCCTAGATTTGCAGCCAAAAGAATCTTCAAAAACAGGCATGGGTAAACCCATCCTCACACAATCCCTCTGTTTCAAGTGCGGTCATTAGAAAGGTTCATGTTCAACAAATCTGACATTTGGTTTGCTGTACATCATATTATCTACAGCGGCAAGGTATTTGTTTGTAATTGGTGCAGGGTAAATGTAAGAATGTTTGTTTTAGTTTTGAAGGGATTCAACTCTTGGGCATGAGATGGGTGATAGAGCACAATCTGTTCCCAAAACTGTCACCTTTGTTTAGTCGTGTTTATTCTAGCGTGATATGACATAAACGCTCACACGAACTTGACTGGTGAGAGACTGAATTCATCTCCTTGTGTTTATTTTATAAAGGTTTTTATAATGTCTACACCATTTTTGCAAAAATCATTGCATTTTGCAGATTTTTTGTCCAAACTAACTTGAATTTAAGGTATGCATTTTATAAATCCATGCATTTCCTGGGAATCGAACCCATGACCTTGTCGCTGCTAGCATCACTCTCTACTTCAGGGGTGCCAAACTTAGCACCTGGAGGGCCAGAGTCCTGTGGAGTGAAGCTTCAACAATAATTAAACACCTGACCCAGCTAATAAAGTCCTTTAGGATTACTTGAAAACTACAGGTGGGTGTGCTGGAGCAGGGATGGAACTAAACTCTGCAGGACTGTGGACCTCCAGGAGCTAAGTTTGAACGACTCAACTCATTCTACAACAAATTCTACCCAGAAATCTTCCAAATGTAAACATACTGCTCAGACTCAAGTCTACAATGATAATTAAGACTCGTTTTCTTATGTTTACATAATTCATGTATTTAGTCTGACGATCAAAGGTAACTATTTACGCCGCCGTGGGGGAACTTGAATTGAGTTCCAGTTGTATTCCCAAATCAGGCAACTCTTTCAATATCAACAATGAAATTATTAATTTTCATATTTAGCAAAAGCGTCCACACAAATTACTTGATTTGTTATTGTAATACTATGGCTTTAAAGATTAAATATGCAGGCAACACAACAAAAACAGCACTGATGAATATGTATGAGTGCTTCCAAGCCGTGCACCCGATTCGCTCAGACGAAATCAAGTGAACCTTATAGTGACCTACTTAAAAGAATGCCAGATGACAAGGCCATCTCATGCTTTTTCATCTTGCAGTCTAGTGAAGCAGAAAGCCCCACACTGCACCGTATTTTAAACAGGCCTCCTTATCAATGTGGTGTGGGCAGTCCTCAGGCAGCACAGGGTTTGGTTGATTAGCCCTGTGAAGGGCAGAGCGACTCTACCCTCCCACACTGAACTGTACCGCTGCCACCACTTTCTGTTGTTAATGGCGTGTCCCACCCCTGCAGCATGAGACTCGAACGGTCCGAGTCTTCTGCTTCCCACCGTGCGGCTCGCAGCACTCCGCTTGGCCGATGGACTGTGACAAGTCCGGGGCTCCAAGGTTGTTTGTGCCACACACCAGCCAAGTCTACAAGGCAAAGGTGACACTTAAACCCGCCACCCAGCCCGACCATATGGCAGCTGTTTCTTTAATCAACAAAGGTGTCTATAGATGACACTTGGCATACGCACCTGAAAAGAACCTGTTAAGCATTCAGACGTAACGCAATGCAGGTGTGCCAGGAAGCCGGTGTGAGTAAAGGTGAAGCGAAGCATCACAACAAGCAGAAACATGAATTTTCTATGACGCCCAAAGGCTCACAACTGGCGGCCCGCTCTGATCATATACTTCTCATTAATTGTCTCACAAATGATGTATATGTTTCTCAAGAAGTGGGCGCAGCAGTTAAACCGCAGGGAGGCTGGCCACTGTGAAATCTCATGAGGTAGCGGTGACAGGGCTTTAACCCACAATGGCTGAGTGAGTCAAGACACACTCATCTGTTGAATAGTGCTGATGAAATTCTCCACTGAAGCAGTTTGAGCAATCATTTCTCAGCGTATGACTCAAAGACCCAATCCCACAATCCCTAAGCCTTTGCTTCTTGGCCACAGAGGGAAATGAGACCCACAAAGGTCTTGCTCCTCAACAGGGTCACTCAATAGCAACTGAAAACGGTGGATCAATGAACTCATTGTACTTTTTTTTTTTTTTTTATAGGTGGCGGCACGGTTGTTAAAAAAAAAAAAAAAAGAAGAAAAAAAGCACAAACAGACGGTGGGAATCCTCAGAGGAGTTCATGCCCCACTGCACTGGGGTCTACATCAGTCAAGACAAAAGGAAAAATGACAAAAACACCTACTTAAGACACTCCGTTCAATATGAACAATGATTCAGCAATAGTTTCTTACCACTACATAATGTTTGAGAAAAGACTGGTGAATAATGTAAAAATGTGGTCACTCTTGTATACACAAGCCAAACCACCAGAAGGCTAACAGGACCAGACAAAAGGTCATGAGACTGGTCATTTGCAATTTAAATTGTTCTTCACCAAGTCAACATGGAATCAAAACCAAAACTTTTTACTAACGGATTAGGGTTTTGTTCTATTCTGGTAACATCCATTTTTCACAATGCAATGGATAAAATCATGTCCCACTCTACATTTTTGGTTTTGCTGATTCCTATTTTCCTCAGAAAACAAAAATCAGGAAGTAAAATGGGTTGTGGACATCATTTTATTGTTGACTTTAAGTTGATAATCATTTTAAAACTCTGTTTTAATGGCATTTCAAGCTTCTTGAAAATTGCATGTTTGATTTTTAGACTATACATAATTTAGAGACAAAAACAACCTGCAGAATTGACGTTGTGTGTTATTTTGATATCAGAATGACCTTTCAATGAAACAGTAGACACAAATGCAAGGTTGAGTGGTTTTGCTCAGTTTTGTTCAAAGAGCATTGCCTTCTGATCTCTTTCCGAGATGTTTTAATGCCAGTTGACTCACCAAAGGCCAGCGAACATCTGCATTAATATGAACATAAGGCCTGAGAGCTTGTGTGTGAGGATGCTTTTTACACTCCCTCACTGTCTGACAACACTCTCACTCAATGACCTTCAAGTTGCAGTCTCCCAAGCTGAGGAGAAAAGAAACTGAGGAAGAAAGAGAGAGGAAGAAGGAAATGACATGGAGCATGCTCAACATGCTGCAGTTAATATATGAATTTAATGTGCTTTTATTGTAGTCACCAGGTTTTATTTAATCCTCTGAATTAAACTTCACACTTTAAAAATATATTGAATATTGAATATAGAATAAATATTGAATATCTCTGAATATTGTTGGTTTAACTTAAAAAAAAATGATCTGGTTGCCTTTAAATTTTGAGTTAATTGAAATTAAAAATTTGAGTTAAAACAAAAAAGGAGATTGGTTTAATCAACAGAAACTCTAAATATTATGCTGAATCACATTTATTATCTAAGTTGATCTGACAAAAGAAAAAAAGTTGTGATAAATTATGAATATATATATTTTTACAGTGCAGTATAATAGTTTTGTGTTTGGTAAGTACATTTCAGTGATTCATTTCTAAAAATCATTTCCAACTTTATTCCTGAAAAACATACATGATGTCCCTGAATGGCAATTTTCATATACTGACATGGTTCAAAATATGTAGATAAATACTGCCGTTTGTTGCTATATTTTGTTATTTGGTGCATATAAATGACAATGACTCAAAGTTCTTCTGAAATACAACATTGGTCCTTGATTACTTTGGACTAGATTGTTACTTCTTGCATTAAACATTTTGAATCTATTCAATAATAGTGCCTGTTTGGTCTAAAAAGTTTGCGTGATTTAAAACATTTCATAAAATACTTGCGTATCAAATATCGTCAAGAGACTTAAAAGTACTTGACTGAGAAACATTTTTAGATATATAGCTCAGCCCTGGCATCTAACAAAATGAAAAATGAGCATAGAGTAAAGAGTAGACATTTAAACAAAGGAAAGCACGAATTTAAAGAAAAAAAAAAAAAAACTCACTTTCATATCACAAAAACTGAATGGTGTGCAAATACCATTGGATAATCACTAGAGGGGGAAAAAAAAACAGATCACTTGCATTCAGTTGCATTTTTGACTTGCATAAATAAGCTGCAGTAACATAACACTATTACAGACACTTTGTCTGTGCAAAAACAAAACGGCTTCAAAAACTAAACCGCACACCAGTGTCCACTGGGGTTTGGTAGACTGAAGTATCATATTGTGCAAATGTGGCACTCTGAAAATTGATCCATGAAAAAACAAAGCCTGATCTGGGCTATCCTCACCCATTTTAATCATGCATGGAAAAAATAAGCACACTGCGCTTACGTGTGCACTTATATGCGTGAAGCCCCATGATGCCTGGAGTTGTGCACGATTCCTTCTGTGCGTCTCACGACATGCTGCCTTTGCGTGCGCAATATTGACTTGACAGCTGAGGAAGACGACGAAAGAGAGAGAGATAGCAACTGCACAACCCCGTCAAAAAAGAGAAGAGGAAGTGCTGAGCTTGTTATGCCAAATGGCGTAATGGGAGAGACTGGAGCGTGCAGAGCATCAAATTTTCATCCGTGCAGCAGCACGCAGTTTAGAAGAGCTTTATGGATGCAAAACAGCAGAAAAATATCCTCAAGGAAAGGAACTCTATTTTTAGATCATGATGGGCACTGTCTAGAATAATTGAATTAGTTTAATTACGAACTGCGTTGCGTGACCGCGCCAATGCGTTTTTTTTTTGTTTTTTTTCCCCCACTATTTGTTCTCAGGTTTGATTCCGCAATTGCTCCTTCCGCCCTGATGTTTAAAGTTAAATTAGCCGTTCATTTGAGACAGTCACACAATGACAGCACACCGGCTCCACTTGAGTTCAATATTTATGCTTTCCGTAAAATAAAGGCTGAAAATGGAGCCTCATTCATTGCTGCAATTCAATAACCCACCATCCTCCCTTTCCAGAACATGGGGGAAAATCCAGGCATCCATAATCCTACTGTTTCACACTCAGTAGGCCTACCTGGCATCGAGAAACAAGCTGGGACAGGAAAAAGAATTAAAAATGTCAACCAGCTTCCCAACAGAGGGAAATATAACTCAAAATGCAATCGCACAAGCAGGGGGTCAGCTTCTCAAGAGGAGAGCCATGGGCTTCAACAATGTACCTCTGCAAAACCCCCAAGGATTGGTCTTTTTAAGCTTGGAATGGACAAATGCCCAATGTCCATGTTGTGAGCTGAAAGGGCTTGTTACTTCTCTTTCATGCCCATTAGCGTCCGTTGTGCAGTAAAACAACAAACCAGACAGGAAAGTAATTACAGAGTGTCGAGTGTCCATCTATATCGTGAACAAATATACTTCCCAAGCCTGTCATGCTTATATATGCACCCCGTTACCAGAGACACCTGCATCCAGACTCTGCGTTCCAGTCTCCCAGATGCAAGCACCAGATGTACCTCAAGCCGAGCCAGCTTGCTGGGGAAAAGAGATGGTTAAAAAGGAGGTGAAAATAGCCAGGAGAATCACAACATGATTATAAAAAAAAACAAAAAAAACAGCACAGCAGACACAATGAGAAAACCTGCTAAGACGTCCCTAAAGAGCCACGGATATAGACGGGCGCGCTTAGCTGAATCGAACGGGGATTTTACTGGCCAATGCATTTGGTTCATAATGAATGCACTTCCCATCGCTGGAAGTAAATGGAACGATTCGCAGAGGACTTGTAGACACAGGATGCAGTAATATTAATGGGCCTACACTGAGAAGATGAGCGTGTTTTTTCAATCGTAGGATTCAGGGACCTTGTCAAATTTTGTAGGAGTTTGGCAAGGGGAAGTTCTGGACGGAAAACAGGCAGGTTGGGGATACAATTGAATGCATTGCCAGCTACTCTCAGACCTGAGGATGAGGAAACAACGAGGGAAAATGATGAAGCGTAGGACGAGTGTAAGAGAAAACCACACTCTACTGCCCTCAGGGGTGAGGTTAACCGTAGAGTGAGATGACAATACAGTCAACAAGTTTCGAAATGTGCTTCTCTTGCAAGGAACAGACGCATATACAAGACACAAATCCAGTCTTGCAAAATTTGTCAACGCCAGCAAAATCTCACCTGAAGACCAGTCAAACCGCTTCCTCGACTTTAACGTCCTCAGCAGGAGACAAGTGTAACGACGCAACCTAACGGATGCTGTGTGTTGAAAGATCTTTTTTCCCACACTCACCCACACTTAGGAAGATGGGAGTGGCCGTTTTGCCACAGAGTTGGTCCTGTAGTTGTCTTCCCTGTAATTGTCTACACATTGGCGAGACCGCAACATCGACAATATGAGAAGGTTACAAACCCAGTGCAACCAAAGCCAGAAAAAAAGGCCTCTCTGATTCACATTAAGTGTGTCACTCATGCTCTGTGGCCGATAGCTGTCCTCTATTTTAAGATATTGTGTATTTTGGGCAAGAGAATGCAGTTAACCTAAGGGGACAAATCATTGCATAAAGGACATTCACAACTGAGGACAAATGCAAGTAAGATGTTCTTAGTGTGTTTGATCGAGATCTTTACGAATATACTGTTACAGTGCAGTATTAGATGATAAAAAGGGAACTTTGATATGGTAAGGGATGGGCAAAATGACAGTATTTACTTGGCAGCGATGGTAGAAAACTGTATTAATCTATACAAGATTTTGTTTTTTGGACATGTACAATGATGACACCATGTTTAGGAGTGTAGAATGAGAAGTGAGCTTACAAATAATGCTTGAAGGAAAAATTGTGTATTTCCTGTTCCCTCATTTTATTTCCATTCTTTTCCATGCTCATTATTATCCTCTGCACACAGCAGTGTTGTAGCTGTTGGCCGCAGGCCAGTTAAATGCAGGGTGCCTCTGTTAAATGCATCTCTATCTCTGAACCCGGTTTGCACTCTGGTGATCAGGAAGCGGTGCCGAGGTCTCTACGATTCCCACAGAATACAAACACTAGCACACGAATCGCAGCCTCTGAAGAGAACAGGATGAGTACGTGACTGTCAGTGAACAATAGCTTGATTTAGGCTGCGCAACTGGAAATATGGGAGTTTTTGGTTCGTTTTGGAAGCGTAGCCGTAGGGGTGTTTCAATTGGGCTGAAACCGCAAGAACAGACTTGTTCCTCCTGTCACAGTACATGTCTTTTTCTCAAATGAAGCAAAGAGAGACAGAGTGATCACACAATAAATGCCTGTTGTGATCATTTAATCTCTCCAATGACATTCGCTCAAAACAGTACTTGAGGAGGTAGGGCAGAACACGCTGGCTGAACGTACTCCAAGTTCCTCCGATAAGAATAGAACCTGAATTTTCTTTATATACTATATAGCTACCATGTTAATGAGCAAACAGGACATTGTGTAGCTACTTTAATATAATCTGTCTCTTGATTCAGTCTTTCCTTCATAAAAATAATCATTGGGGGTTGTATTGACATTAAATATGGAAAAATGGGACAGTGGGGTATGCTAATCCCACGTGCGAAAAGACAGAGCGATGACACTTATCGTTGATTGTTCTCCCTCTGAAGCTGAGTTTAAGAACTACATGCCCGGATCCATCATTCCCAATTAGGCAGTTTTACTGTGAGGCCACACATAAATGCAAATGAACCATTTTCTTATTATCAGTCACTCTGTAAATCACTCGAAAATTACCGCCCTTGACAATTTGCTGGATCCGAACAGCAAAGGTGGGATGGTGATTTTTTAAAACACGGTCCTTTATCTCGAGCCAAGCTTGGGTTATATAAAAGCAATTGCGTAAGATCCTTTTTTTCTACTATTAGTCGCAATAGCCTTCATGGTTAATTTCACTGCAGTTCAGTAGCCTCCATTATTTTAAAAAGAGGCCTCTTTTATGCCTTAAACTCTGCAACAACGTTCGTATTAGACCCTTTGTGTGGTGTCTTTGAGGACAATTGAATGGTCAAAGTCATTGTGTTCCATCAAGCACAGATGAGTCCACATGAAACGCTGGAGCAGAATTACTTAAGCATCCGCAAAATATACGTTTACAAAGCATCATCCATTTGAACATTTTCTGGTCTCTCATTACTTTGCATATACAACAACTTTGCTTAAGTTTCCATTACATTTATGCAAAGTTGTATTGTGATCATTGTGAACAGATGCAAATTTTGAGCTAGGTCTAACTGTTAAAGGGTTAGTTCACCCAAAAATGAAAATCCTGTCATTAAGTACTCACCCTCATGTCGTTCCACACCTGTAAGACCTTCGTTCATCTTCGGAACGATGAAATCCAAGGGTATCTGATCCACACATAGGCAGCAACGTCATTACACCTTTTGACGTCCAGAAAGGTCGTTAAAAACATGGTTAAAATAGTCAACGTGACTAAAGCATCGAGAAAACAAAACAAAAATAGTGACTTTATTCAACAATTTGAACCGTTGTCAAACTCAGTGCAGGCTTCCTTGTTCACGTCCGAATGTCGGCTCATTATTGGCCGGATCCTGTGTCAGCATGACATGCATGCGTCGTGCTGCTCACGTGTTTAGCTTTGGCCAACACTGAGTTGCCGTTCAGATGAAAACAAGGAAGCCTGCACTGAGTTCACTACGTATGACTATGGTTCAAATTGTTGAATAAAGTCTTTTTTTTTTTTTTTTTTACTTTTATTATTGACTATTTAAACCATGTTTTCAACTACCTTTCTGGACGTCAAAAGGTGCAATGACATTGCTGCCTATGTGTTGATCAGATACCCTCGGATTTCATCAAAAATATCTTAGTCTTACGGGTGTGGAACGACAAGAGGGTGAGTACTTAATGACAGAAATTTCATTTTTGGGTGAACTAACCCTTTAAGATACAAATGTTATGCCTTACTCACTTTGAAAAATGAATGTGTGAAAAGAAAACTGATAACCAATAAAATATGAATAACAGTAAATATTACCAGTCAATCCGATTATCATTTATCTAATGATAATTAGATAGTACCACCATCAAACTTTATTGTGGCATGCTGTAACCTCATAAAGTTGAAATAACTCTGAATGAGAAAATAATAATTTTGTTTGTTGATACCAAAAGACTTATTTATTGAGATGTAAAATAAAAATAATACATTAGTTATAATACATAATAAAAGAATATATATTGTGAGGGTAAAGAGTACTGATGAACTAACACAACCCTTTGGAGCCCCAAAGTAATACAGGCAGAAGAACAGTTCTACAGTCAGAAAACCATACATTCATGAATCGCAATTATGAGAAGAAAAGTGGGGCTGGGGTGAGGTCACACCTTCAGTTTGCTCCAATGAGGATCTCATCAGCATTGTAAACCCACTCTCTGGGAAAACACATCAACAGCATCTCTCCGCCGTCAACCCAAATTAGAGTTTAATGACCACAGTGTTGCCCATTCACTATTGTTTCCCCCCACAGAGCAGTCCCCTACCCGCAACCATCTGTAGCACCTTCATAATGTTTATCATCCTTCTCTAAACAGCCCATTTTCCCATAATCACCCTCTCTCGCTTATACAACCCCTCGTGATTGCCCCCCTTCTCACATATTTTTTTCCCTCCACTGAGATCGCATTGTTTCTCTGCGTGGACCTCCGTGCCCCAGAAGTCTTTGCGCTTGTTGTTATTGTTCTCTACGCTTGGCCTTATTCACACACCAGGCTCATGGTGGCCTTGGTGGGCCTGCGTCCGTGTGGCATTATAGCCTGGCATTCTTCAACTAATTGCCCTGGGCTGGATTTCCCAGCAAGCCTTGCACCCAATCAGCAGGCATATCCAGCAACGCTGATTGCATGCCCGGGGGAGGCTGGATGCAGCTCTCGACTGGGAATCAAACACCATGGAGGAAAGACGGAAAGATGGGATAGGTGGATGGAGCGTACGGTTTGTTTGTTGTCATTCACAAGAGGACAGCCAGCAGCAGGTGGAGGGGAAGAGGATGAGATGAGATGGAGGTTAGGCTACAGAGCCAATTATTTTCATCTCTTCGGTTGGCCTCTGCTAGCAAACATGTAATCTTAAACGTTCTTACTGATCCCAGGGCAACTCAAGGAAAGAAAGAGCGAGGGACCTAATAGATGAGATCAGATAGAAAGCGCTTATGCAAGAGAGTTTTTCCTTGCTGCTCTGTCCTCCATAATGCTACCTCTATGCTCACTTCCTCTAGCACCCTATTAAAGTGCACATACATTACTGAGCTTCTCAACCGGCCACTGACTTAACATGTTGTAGGTGAAATGTAGAGTGGGAAATGAAGATGTTGGAAAGGTATTATCCTTGTTCCTGCCTTTGCCCATATTTTTCCCTCTCTCTATTGCTGTCTTGCATTTCTCTGTGGTTGTGATTAATGTATTAGTATTTTGTGTAAGAATAGAGATTGTGAAATTGCAGATCAATGGAATATTTTTGAACAAGACAAAATAATACCATGGTACATGATATATACAATGGTATTAAATGATTGTCATATTCAAATAAGATGGTATTTACATAGGACTCCAATCAACTACAAAAAATGACATGGTATTACATTGGTACAAAGATAGTATTTCTTATTTTTCTTTGTATTATCAGTAATGTACATTATGGTGTTTTGTGTTACATTTTCTGTTATTTAGTTAATGATTATTGCATTATTTGTATACAAGTTTTTTGCCATGGATGGATGGATGGCCTAAAATTAACACTCGCCAAGCACCAAATTGGCGAGTTGGCGAGTATATGAAACAGTGTCACTCGGCAGCTGGCCGGTAACATTTTTATGAATTCTAACAATGTATGAACGTGAATAAATGTGAACGACGTCCGGGAAAGTTGATGGGCCAGCACTGCATCGTAACGAAAGTTTAAGCTTTGACAAGAAGACTCAGAAGCTTGTTTCGTTTTAAATACTAAACTGAGCTCTTTTTCATGTCTTCTTGCAATCCCACATGGAAAAAACCTATATAAACATATATGTTTCAATATAGGTTTTGATATAGGTTTTACATATATGTGACATACATAAAATTGGCCGTTTTCCTATATTATATGTACACATAATATAGGAAAACGGCCAATTTTATATATGTCACATATATTAAAAACCTATATCAAACCTATATTGAAACATATATGTTTATATAGGTTTTTTCCATGTGGGACCAATTTCACGTGTTCGTGTAGCGGTGTGTTTTCTGCGTTGTGTCGTAATCAAAGACAGACTGCGAAAAATCTTGCCATCAGGTCCTCACTTTATTCTGTATAACACAAATGGCAATATATGAGGACTTGTGCAGCATACAAACAGCATGCGGCAGCAACGCACAACGCTGAGAAAGAGAGATATTAAAAGTAACTTAAGTAAAGAAAAATAATCAACGAAACATCTGAATGTACATCACAGAGGGGTTTTGGATTACAATCATACAAATATATCATGTGAATTCAGCTGTTACATGAAACATGGCCTTAATTGAATCACCGCAAAAACTTTGTGTGACCTACCGCTGTGATGTCTCATGCAGACTGGGAAGCAGCAAAGTGCGTCAACACCCCAAGTCAGCATGGCGGCAGGAAACCCCAAATATGGTCATGGCAAGTGGAATCACAAAATAATTGTCTAAATAAATAACTGCTACATTCGCACATACATAAGTTCTTGCATAATTTTTTTCGTTAATTCTTAGTTTTTGCCTTCATAATAGAAAATATGAGCTAGGCATCATGTATGACAGTCAAAAATGAGATATGAGCTACAAAATGACCAGATCCTGCCATTAGCTATATAGAAGACATATCTTGTATGTATAGGGCATATATATGGATATGAAGAAGCAATACAGGAGACCTATATTTCCTGTATATGCACATATATGCACCTCAATTTTGCCTATATGTGGCATATATACACATATATGCAGTATATATACACATATATGCAGCATATATATAGCATATATGCAGTATATATGCGCATATATTCAGCATATATATAGCATATATGCAGTATATATGCGCATATATGCAGCATATATATTATCATATATGTGCATATATACAGCATATATGTACATATACACTGCATATAGGTTTCATACATGCGCATATATCCACATATAGGTTCTTTCCATGTGGGATTTAATGGACAAATTCATACAAAAATGTCTACAAAATAGCAAGAATCCTAGTAAACAGTCGGTTATGTCTTTAGCGGTTATAACAGTTGACAATGCAAACGTGTACAGTGTTCAGCATTAGTATATTATCCGTGCATTCAATCTTAAAGTGACAGTAGCCTAATATCCCTGCGTCTGTGTTATTAATGCTAATCAAACAACAAAGGACAAAGAAAAGATCACTCACTGCTCTTGACTGAATAACTTTTTAAACTTTATTAAGGATTAATCAGTAAGGATGTTTAATTTATAAAGTGAAGGCTATGCAGTCCAAAAATATACTTTGCGGTTGGTGAAAGAATAGAGGGCAGACTAGAAGTGTGTGTTCGATCAACAAGCTGCTGCAAGTAAGACAGAAGTCAGGACAGAATGTATCAGTGTGTGTACTGGGAGGTGTTTCTGTGTCCCAGTCATCCCAGGTGAACTCAAGAGGGAGTCTGACTGTGAAGGGCTGAGATAGTGTGTGCTGAGGTGATGGAAAACTGCCAGGAAGTAGAAGACAACTGTGCACACACTTCTGTTGGTGTGTGTGTGTGTGTGTGCTCTCTGCAGTCAGGGAGGAATTTCAGCTCTGCAGTAGTAGCTCAGCGCTGTGTTCCTGCTTAGACCTTGAGGATCGGAACCTCTTGACAATCTTACTCCATAAAGAAACGCCGACCTCTATGCAAGCTTGATGGCCTTTTATGACAGTGCAGTGCATTAAAATAAAGGCTACATGGATGAGACATGACGCAAGCAGTCAACTTCACTTTATAGAGCCAGAAAGAGGGGTCTTTGAAGTTGGCCCTCTTGTTGAAGACCTGAGATAGAAAAATAGAGGCTGAATTGCCATGCTACTTTTATGAATTCTGGAATATGGTTTGTAAACAGGACTTAAGATACATCCACTTGCAAGAGCTAATGCACTTTACTGCACAAAAATGAAAAGAGCATTGCAATGGATGAAATATAAGTGGTTTGCTCTTTCATTTACTGTGGAAATTGTATCGATAGGTCTGGATTCGTCATTATCCATGTTGTTTGAGTGCACACAGAATTCTGAGAGTAAAATACATTGATCTATGAAAGCACATGAATAACAAAGATGAGAGTTTGAGAAATAAAGATAACATGAGAAGGTGATTCAGAAAGTTTGAAGGAGAATTCTCACCACCTTCCTTTCCTAACAGCCCCTGAGTTTTTATTTACTTGTGATCTCAAACTATCTTACATGCGTATGATGAAGAAATTAGCTGAGCAATATCAAGTCATGCTACTTTATTTGCTGTCTTGAATCAGAGAAGTCCATGTTCCCTAGTGACTGTCTCACCCACGCGGCACGCCGGCCTTCCTTTCCCATGGTGCTACATTGTATGTTAGCTTGTCTTTGTTCAAACGCTCAGCACCACTCCTTTAAAATGCTAACACAAACCAAACGATCGCAGGGAGCAGCAAAAGTCATTAGCCTCCACGCTGAATAGAGTCATGTGCTTTGGAATTAAGGTTAAAAAGGTTTTCTCATGTAAATGAGTTGACAATGCCCCCGAGAGGTGTTTAAACCCCAGCTGTAAAACCCTAATTCCCCAAACACATTAGCATTTGCTCCATAGCGACACAAGGCTAAACTTAGAAACATTGAAAATAAAAGATACACCCTTATTAATACACAGACCATTTGACACAGCACTGAGACTTAGCTGTCTATTCTCACGTTATGACCGATTAGATGACAAATTGGTGAAATTAGACAGACTAACAAGAATGTCCTGGAAAAAGAAACTGTGAATAGCTAAATAGCTAGCATCTTTCTTTGCTAGTCAACATAGACAACATAATTGTATAGACACCCCTAATTAAGGTTTGAACCCCACCAAAGTCAAAACAAAAGGGTTGAAGGGGTTTTGAAAAGCACATATTCAAAGTTTTAAATCTACATAATTTATAAGGAAAGTTTAAAATAACATTTCAGTAACAAGTTGGATTACAAGGTACTCAAATGTTATTTCACTTAAGTGCTGGTGAACAGAAATCTGTGATGATAACCTAGTACCGGTACATTCCTCAAATGCAAAACATAAGTACTGTGATTATCACTTTATTTACACATTACAAAAACTTTCCTTTCTCGCTTAAAAATACAGTTGGTGTTTGGCTGACTGTGCTAGGGGCCAAAAGAGAATTTAGGTAGTGTGAAATGAACATCAACAGATTTTCTCCCACAGAAATAACATTTAAAACGACTGCACTCAGTGAAATTCACTGTATAAATCACATAGGACATATTAGCGTTAATACTTAGCATTCATAAAAAGGAATCTTGTTTTGTTTAGCCTGCAGTTCATGCCTGTTAGCATTGAGGTGATTTATATGCTAGTGTACTTCTTGATGTAGACACAGTTAACCTCTAGCAGACATGTGTATTTAATGTTTACACTTTAAAGTTCACACTCAGTGGCGCATCCAATTTTTTGTCCAATCAAATGCACTCTAGAATGAGAATGTTCATGTGCCACTTGACTTCGCCTAGCAATAGAAAGTGACTAATCATGTTTAAGGCTGTAGCGTAACAAAACCCCATTGTCTTTTTAAGATGTCTTCAATATGTCCTTCTTCAACTTTGTGTTTCAGTTGGAAAATACATGAATGCTGGAAAGAAACTGAACTAGTCAAGCCATTTCATGGGGACATTAAAAAGCATAAAACTGGGTAAGCAGCACCTGTGAAGCTGAAGGCATGCATGTGGAAGACCACAAGTCCCAGAGCTAAAAATGACAGTTTTATTGGAGCATTAAATTGTTTTGTTCTGGAAAATGAGAACTGCAACCTGAAAAAAGCCCAAAAATCCAAAGGAGCGAAGTAAATCAGACTCATATGTCCTATTGTTTCATGTAGTCTAAGATGATTTTTTTTTTTTCTTGGCATAATAAAGAAAAGAGGCACAAAAAGAAAGTACAAAATGAGAAATATGCTCTTGTTTTCCCGAATCTAAGTCTTTCCTTCTAATATAAGCTCTCCAAGTTAGTAAAAAGACATAAACACCAGAGCAGCCATTTTGCCGCATGCTTTCATATTACCAAACCAAAAGAAGCCAGAAGAAACAAAGAAAGCCAAATGAACCATGCGACCTTTCCGAGACATTAGCCATTTAGAATGGTATCTGATGCAATGCTCATCTAAAGAGCAAACATTTAAAATCCTGACATTACCACTGCAGTGTTAACTTTAACTAGCACGCCTGCCTGAATGTTTGATGAAACAGAAGATCCTTTGTTGTGTTTCTCCCTTTTTCATGTTCTAACCTTAACCACTGGCTTACTGTCATGTCCAACGGCATGAGTCAGCGTGTGCTAAAACAAAATGTCCACCCCCACTTCCTCTCTCCCTATCCATAGTGGAGGGTGCTTGTGTTCAGTAGTTGGGAACGCTGTCAGGCCCTGTGAGTCTTCCAGCCCTGCTGCGTCACACTCACTTAACATCTGCAGCTCCCTATCGGGCTGAATATCTCTCTTGAACGTGCCACAGCACACGCAGCTCCCAAACACGGACGAGATGCCGTACGAAGACGTCCTATATGATAGATTGCACCATGCATGTGAGGCTGTGTTGGCTTGCACGAATGAAAACGCTGTGATTGATTGGATTCTATATACAGTATGTACCATCCATGCATGCTGAATAAAAACGTTGCAGAGCGAAGAAATTCTGGGTAGTGCACTGAGAGCTATGTAGCTTGTACTGCCAGACGTTTAAGACTTATTAAGAAACCGTAGCGTGCTGTGTAATAGCAGCTTCATATGTAAGCCACGTAGTGTAGTTATGTAATTAGTCATACGCAAATACACCAGATAATCTTGATTATGGGAATTAAATCATGTAATGACATGTATAAATTACGTGAGTGTACATTCAATGAATTACACGAGCGACCAGTATATGAGCACTGATCGGGCCTGACATTAAGTAGAGCTCTTTACACGTGTTCCCTGTCTGCTAATCTTAAACATGCTTGGTGAAAGACACATCGCTAAATTTCAGTGCAGACATTCCATCTCAATCTAGTTTAAAGGATTAGTTCACATTCAAATGAAAATTACCCCAAGCTTTACTCCCTCTCAAGCCATCCTAGGTGTATATGACTTTCTTTTTTCTGACGAACACAATCAGAGAAATAGTAATAAATATCCTGGCGCATCCGAGCTTTATAATGGCAGTAAGCGTTACCAAACGAGTATGAGCTGAAGAAAGTGTCTCCATCCATCATAAACATATTCTCTACGGCCACGAGGGTTAATAATTCTCTGGAATTATTATTATAATGTTGTTGTTTTTTGCTATTTGGTTTGCAAGAAAATAGCAGCTTCATTTTTTTCATGAATCTGGTGTTAAAACACTGCATGCGAAAAACAAACAAAAAAAAAAAAAATTGTTCCAAGTGAATTTCCCTTTGAGTCTCTGCATCTTGTTTTGTGGAACTTCACGTGGAGCTTTAGCACCCATGGGGCACGTGTGACGGACAAAGGAGAGTGACATGTCAGCCCCAAGGGTTCTGAGACGGATGGCACCATGCCATTCTGCATGAAACAGAGCCTGAAGCAGCTCAGCATCACTATCATCATCATCGTTGTCGTCTTCAAAAACAACATCCTTCACAAAAAGGCCCCTACCATGCATCGCAATGGCCCTCCACATGCATTATAGACAGCAGGGTTCACCCACATGAGGTGGAAGATTACAGCAATAGATGGAAAAGTAATGAACTATGACTGCTCCGCTCGGCTGAGCTGTCGGATTAGAGGTACGATGAGAATCATTTTCAGGGTACTGCCATAATGGTAGCACAGTGTGAAACGTGTTTCGTTTTATATGTATATATATAAAAAATGCTGCATTGCCACACAAAAGACTGATTGATGTATTTATTTGTTTTTAATGCATTTACTTGCGCATCACTACACAATTCATCATCGTAATTTCAATTTTGGCTTCCGTTATATGCATAAATGGGGGGGGAGTGGCAATATTCTGACCTCCGAAATTCTCGGGTGGGGTTTGAGCAAAGTTGCATCTCAAGTGCAACTTTGACCTTGGCAAAATACATCATGTAATATCTTATCACATATATGCCATTCCTTTCCCTGATGCAGGAAGCAGTGGCGATGAAATGAAAACACTATCTCCAGAGATGCTGCATCATTTTAATCCATTCCCACTGACTCACAGCTTCACAAATAGAAGGAAAACTCAATTTAGAGAAGAAGAATCACATAAAAAATATATTCTGAGAGCACTTCGAGAAGCATTGAGGAGGTAGAATCTGCGACGGACTCGCATATAATAACCTTGACCACAAAAATGCTTTCATATTGTGTTGTGGAGAACAAAAAGCAATTCAAATACAATTCTGACAAAAATAAGTCAAGTTCTGAAAGCACCTCTACTTAGTTCACTTCCAGATATTAAGTGAGAGAAAGTGTCAAATGCCCCCTACTTGCCAAGTGGTCTTCCCCACACCTGCCAGTGCTGAGAAAGGACCCTTGAGAGGAAGGGATGTGCTCATACTTTTGGCCCAGTGGCTGGCTTTTACTTGATCAAGTCGACTGACAAAGGCTGGTTCAGTTAATGCAACACTCATGGGGGCTGTGAACCAACTGGAAATCCTACTGAAGAGGAGGTGAAGTTGAGAAAAGGTAACCACCGTATGGTCAAGACATTGAGGATGACTAGAACCACCTTTGACCAAATGTAGAGGGATCGTACTCAAACGAAGGTGTCATCACTGGCTTATCCAAACACACGGACAGCAGCTTGCAGTAGGGTGCAAAACCCATTAAACTTTGTGTTGACTTAGGAACAATGTGCTTTTGTCATTACCACTGCTCATATGCTCTACTTGTCCTCTCTTGCTGCTTCTTGACATATTGAAGCACGGCAACCCTGAGTGTTGTGCTTGGTGCGAAAAAAAAAAAAACACCAAAAAAAAAAAAAAAAAAACACGGGGGTGTGGGCAATGAAGTATAGTAATGAATTGTGACAGTTCCTTCCCAGGGATGAAAATATTAAACCCTTCCTTTTTTAATGCAGTCTCTCGCTCTCAATCTCGCCCTCCATTTTTTCCATCCTCTTCTCTCCCCTCATGGCTCAGAGCAGGGATGGGTACATCTCCGTATAGGATATTCAAGCAAATCAATCAATTAGCTGTATGTGCTGAGTTCAGTCTGAGCGTGGCAGCTGGGGGGAGTGGCCTGAATCCGAGGCAGCGAGGGGATGGGCGATGTGCAGCGAGCGCGCTTCTGTCGAGCACTTACTCGTGCGCACAATGGGGTCAACACGTGACCCCCTCCAGCACGCAGAGCATCCCTTCTGCGACGCTTCGGGCCCGGGCACACAGCACCATCTGAGTTTGCTCTACGCCATTCAGTATTCCGACACACCGAGGACAAAGCGCAGCCCGAGCAGCTAAATATACATCACGTGCTGTCATACTCTGGAGATCTGAGCAGAAACAAACCGAGGCAGGGAAAACCGGATCAGCCGGCATTGCAAAGGGCTCATTCATGTGAAATATAGGAGCGTCGGTGTGAGAACTAGTTAGAATTCAGTCCGAAGGGATAGAAAATGCCCTCTGCGATGATTAGGGCATAAAACGACACAGATTTGTAGCTGCGAAGTCACGCTGCATTTCATTACTAAGCGGTTGGCGAGTGAAAAGAAAGAACAGCAAGAGCGATTTTTCAACTTCACCTTCAGAGGAAGCGTTTCCCCGTGTCCTATGCAACCTTTCACCCACTCACGGTTTAATCAGAGGCCCTCTTTCCCAGGAACCTTGAGTCAGTTGCATGTAATCAGGCTTTGCAAGTTGCCGTGGCACTGATAAACGGCCAGGGGACTCTCGCTGCACCATTTCCCTATAAATATAAACCGTAAATCCGCTTTTTCATGTCAGGTGTGGAAGACAAAATGGCAATTGCAGACACAGCTAATAAATACGTCTACTAAATAAAGCAACGAGTAAAGAGATGGCAGCCAGCACTGGAAGTACAGCATCTCAGCAGACAAGTGAAATGACCAGACTTTTGGCAAAGCCAATCCAAAAGAGGACCTTAAATACCAAGATTATGTCTCAATGAGAAGATGTACATGAGAAGATAGATGTATAAAGCTTCAGAGCAACATTATGGATTTAGACCAAAATGGCTTTGATCCTGATGTTTCTTGTTTATGCAGAGTTAAAAATTCTCAAATCCGGCATCTGAATAGGCCTTTCTGTAGTCATTATCTCCAATTTGCAAACATATAAAGGAAATAAGAGGTAACAAAAGCGTTTGAGGCACTATCATACCCCAAACAGAGCTCGAAATGCCTTTAATTCAAATATAAAGTAGCATTTAATGACAGTTTATCTGTTTTCCTCACAGCTGGGCCGGCTTTTCATTGCGAAAGGGAATTGCTATCTGTTGGAAAAAGCCGACTCCTACTCTGGAAAAGGATGGCAAAACCCTCTTTGTAATGGTAGATAAACAGTGCAGCTGGAATATACTCAATGTGGCTTTTCTCGCTCTCTCTTTCCTTTCAATTCTTTAGGCAGCATTACTTGATAAATTCGGCTAAGAAAAGGCGTGGGTGGTAAATCTTACATCATGGCATTATCATACATAATATGCAATTGTGTTAAAGGTATATATCACAATATAATTCAAGTGATATAATAATTGTAATCAATCTGACTAAATGTGGAAAAGAAAAGCCACTGATAACATTTTATTCCACCCACTATGAGGTCACACAGTGAGTAGTTCTTCACAGAAAGATTTAAACTTTTCATTTGTCTGCTTTTCAGTTCACTTTTTTAAATATCAGCTTCTAACATCAAAATTGAGATGCTTCAGTATGTCTTCAGCCATCCTGATGAAGATAGAAGTTATAACAGACACTCACAAAGATGAATGCCAAACGTTGTATTATATTGACATACTGAAAGCAAACCCAATAAAGCTCTTCATTTAGGTGAAATAAAAGCCTCAAGGGACAGTTTAAACTCCTGTGATGTGTAGTGTAATTGCAGCTGTGCAATTCCTCATGATTTTTAACACCTCCAGTGCTTCCTTTAGTTCGCACCTTTGCATATGCAAAGAACAGCACACGCTTACGGCAGCGAATAATGCTGCGTTATTCTCCTGTACTTATCAAGCTCTCAGTTTATAAAGACATGTACATGTTGGCGTCACCGTGCGGGTGATGATCTGTCATTTATCAAGAAATCTGACAAACACAGTGTTTTTGTCAAGAAAACACTCTATCATAAAGAGCTGACCATGTATCTTGGCTCCACCGCTGATATCTGATTAATCTGTGTGGTAAGTGTGGGCTGTCAGGGCTGGCATGGGGCTTCTTGAATGATGGATTTTCCAGCCTGGATGCGTGAAAAGCAGTTGTGGATGTCAAGACTCCCCTGACACACATTCAGTGCTGATCAATCTCCCATTCCGCCGCCCTGGGCCTGCCCCCGCCCATCAGCATCAATCCAGCACAAGTAAATACAGTGAGTGGCTTAATGCATCTCCATTCTGTTCCCATAGGACCTCACAGGCAAAAGGAAGAGAGAGAGAGGCAGTTCTCATACATAACAAAATCTGAAAAATCTCACAGTTGACAGGTAGACTAGCTTTTTTATGAGGGTTATCTACAGGCTTCCCAAATTTTATGAGTGGACACCACCGTGGATGGTAGTGACAGATCATCATTTCAGTCAGAATGATTATTCGGGCAATATTTGGCCATTTGGAGAGTAACGGCATTGGCAAATGACCATGTCCGCTCAGCCAATTAAAAAAAGTGCTACTTTGGTTATGTAAGTTTAAAACGGAGCCAAAAATCACAAATGAGATCTTACAAGAGTTATGCCTCTCCTCTCCCATAAATATCCCTTAAGAGATCTAAACAATGTCTCAAACTGTGCTCTGTATACAATTAAACAATGAGTTTTTTACTGCTCAGAGGATGCATTTTCATGGCAACAATAGAGACAGATGAAATAATACATAAGTACAAAAATACAGAATTAATAAATTAATCTGGAGAGTTCATATTGAGATCTTGCACACTTATGAGGTAACTTGGCAAATTTGAGCACAGTTTGAGACGCTGATATTGTACAGAAGACACATAACATTTGTGAAGTATTCTGCTCAGGAGAAACATTTATCCAAATTAAGAAACAATTGAGATATTAAAGACATTTCTTTTGTGATTTTTCATCCCTATGGGAAAACATTTAACTGCAAAAAATGGTATGATTAATAAAATCATGACAGCATATGTTTTTACATTACATTAACTCATCAAAAAAAAAAGTTAAGCATTTCTCAACTTTTTTTTTTTATTAGTTATACAAGATAAAACTCATTTTTTTAAAGGATTAGTCCACTTTCATATAAAATGTTCCTGATAATTAACTCGCCCTCGTGTCATCCAAGATGTCCATGTCCTTTCTTCAGTCGAAACGAACATATCAATGTATATGCTTTATAAACATAAATGATCACCTCGCACGTGCTTCCGCCTTCCGTATTCTTCCGTATTCTACTTACGGAACGAACACGGCACCAGTTCCGTTTTTTTCCGTAAGTAGAATAGGGAAGGCGTAGGACATACAGCGTAAGCTTTTTGAAGAATACGGAAGGCGGAATGGTGGAAGCACTTACAAGGCGATCATTTGTGTTTATAAAGCATATACAGTTGTATTTTTTTAAGCACATGACTGATCGTTTTGCTAGATAAGACCCTTATTCCTCGTCTGGTATCATTTAAAGCCCTTTAAAGCGGCACTAAAACTAATTTTGACCTTTAACCGTTTGGAGGCCACTGAAGTCCACTATAAGGAGAATAATCCTGGAATGTTTTCATCAAAAAATTTATTTTCGACTGAAGAAAGAAAGACATGGACATCTTGGATGACATGGGGGTGAGTAAATTATCAGGAAATTTTCATTCAGAAGTTGATCAGCCAAGTTAATTGTACTTAAAAAATTTAAGCTGGCAATTGAACTTTATTTTTACAGTGAATATGAACTCAAATATTTCTAATCACATTCTTCCAAGATCAAATGATCTGAGCTATGACATTCACATTAGTTTTATAATGCTATGTATATATAATGTATAATGTTCCTGAAACAAAATTGATACACAAACGAACACTTAACTGAGAACTGCATAAAATATCTTTAACTACGACAAGGTAAACATTGAGCAATACATTTTTCCTCTGAGATTTTCCTCTTATGCGGTTAAGGAGAGCGTATTAAACAAATCACGGCCCGTCTACACCCACACTTACTTACTCATCTAGTCACACAGACACACATAAACACACGTATCAAATCAGCATCACACAACCGCAGAGTCAGCAAATACTCCAGAGTATCACATAAATTACAGCAATGTTTCAACATGGCCCCAAATCAACACGCAATCAAGACCTGGGCAACGGGCCGGCGGTCACAATTCTCTCAACCTCTGCTTCATCTCTGAAATCATTACACATTGTCGGCTCAGCGAAACACTGCTGAAACGGTGTACAACAAGAAGTTTAATTCCAATGAGTTTTAAAAGTCCAAACAAACATGAGCACACAGATACACTAACAACTTAAGTGACAAAGACAAAAAGGACGAGCTTAAAGCGGTGGAGAGGTGCAGCGTTAATTACGATCCACGGTAACTGTGGTGACACCTGCTTGGAAGGGCTACGTGCACTTCTCTCTCTGCTGTGTCTAGACACTGGCTTGATTAATCCTAGAGAGAGAACTTTAATCCTGATCCCTGTACATACGGCCCACCAGAGCCCCCACCCCCCCCCACCGCTACCCTTTGGCAAAAACATCTGGATTTCAGTGTTACGCAGGTGGAATAAACACATTAGGAACACAACTGGTTCTGAAAATTAAAGGACTCAATTAAAAACTATAAGCTCAGTAATATTAGAAGGTATAATTTACATGAAATAAACACAGGCTACACATGTCTGCTTATTATTCATTTCATTTAAACGTGCAATATGTAATATTTTTGCAGTAAAATATCCAAAAACCACTAGGCCAGTGTTTTATATTTTGTTCACTTGAGTACTTACAATATCCCAAGTTTCCAACTATGTGTAAATCGTGACAAAATTGCAATTTTAACCAAGGCTCCGGGACATGTGAGGAGTCGCCTGTCAATTGTGTCATACCCGTATTAACCCTCGGTCTGCCTCAGTTTCCAGTTTTATTTTGTTTATTTTTTATTTGTTTTAATAGACAAGGGAACAACTGTTTTGATATATTTATAGACAGAAAACAAATTATTGTTTGTTTAGTCTTATTGTTTAAATCTAATTTTCTTTTTCTGATTTTTTGCGAGTACCATGCTTTACCATGCCTCAGAGAAAAACACTATTTTGTCAAGTAGCTAACATAGCATAATCAGATGCAGCTTTATTTTTAGTAACAGTAATATAGTAAAACAGTAATTTTCTCCATCATACAATATGTTTTAAAATGAATTGCATGCCATTTATCAACACAAGCCATCCAGCATTTAATATGATATTCTAAAATCTCGATTTTTCTCAATCTATCTTACTGCAGTGTGTCTCAAACAAGTGTCTCACAGCAGCCACTGAGCGAACGCTCAGAGTAACGTTATAACATCATTTTCAACACACTCAAATGTATCTAATATGATAAACAGAGCTGCTTCACGTCATACTCATGACCGGAATAGTGGAAGCAGCGCCGGCGACTGTGTCATAATAAAAGTTCTGCCTCTCGTGAGGCGTGTGTTGCGCAATCGCTCCAGCGGCCTTGTTCAGCTCCCACAACACTCGGTCCTGCTCTGCTTCATACTACAGTAACGTTAATAATCGCATCCATGAACATGATTTCTGCCCGACTCCAATCCCTATTCTTTTGTACAGTCCGTTGAGGTGGAGACCACATGTCCCAAGTTTCCGTTCTCAAACTTGGCGTCATCAAGCTACGTCTTTGTTTTGAATAGACTTCTAGCGACCTCTAGTGGACATAATTATTACATACTTTTTACAGAATTCAGTGTTCAGAAATATTCTTGAAATAAGCTATTCTATTAAGTTAAAAAGCTATTTTTATCCCATAATGCCAAGTTCCTTTACGCTCATGGGAACAAGCAGAATGTTGCCTTATTCCTTATTCCAATAAAAATGTGAATCAATCGGTATATCCGTTCTGCGACAGCATATTATCAGAGACCTTGTGAATATTCACATGAAAAAAAGAGACACTCCCCATCACCAGGATCAAATATTGTTACCTTCCTGAAACTGACAAAACTGTCTTGTTTCCTCCGACAGACTCTGTTCGTATCTGCTCTCTTAGTGAACAACGAGAGCGAAGGGTTATATGGTGCCAAACAATCTTTGGCTGATATACGGTGACTGACGTTAAAAACAGGGGGCTTTGACAGGCCCTGTAGGTAGTAGGAAGGAAGAATTATGAAGGTTATAAAATCCGATAGTATACACATAGCAGTTGCGAACATACGGCAGAATTGTCCACAAAAACTACTGGCTTGGCCAGTAGTTTTAAGTCTACATACAAACTGAACAATCAATAAGGAGATATACTTTCTACATTGCATAGCTATACCAACTCCCAGAATACAGGAAGAAAGGAGGCATGGAGTAACTAAATGCCATAAAAATAGAACAAACACACACACATACTGATTCATTCGCAACTCAAATCCATCATCTAAAGCTCAGTATTTCATTTCATGCATCCAAGATTCCGCAAGGAAGACGTGCTTCCAGGAAGACAGCCATCATTAATTGCAGGGGATTCGCATGAACACGAGCCATGTGCACAACTGAGCACACACAATTGTTGAGCCTGCAAATGGCATAGATCAAAATGCAGCTGAAAGCGAGAAAAGCAGGCAACGGGATAGTCACTGGAGAATGTTCAGAACGGTTGAATATTTCACGGCAGCAGGGAGCATGAGGCTAATACTTTCCTGCTGCTCCGGCACGTCACTGTGCAGGTGTGGTAACTCTGACTTGCAGGGAAAACTAAACTGCGGGAGACTATTAACTGAGAGTGTTGTATTTAACACCTTTCTCCAGTGATGCGTGTCACTGAGAGGCAATTAAAGAAAAAACGCAACTCAAAAACTCAAAGGCCTCTTCGTATAAGGAATCCACACGCCCCAATATCAAGCCATCTCATTAAACCTCAAACAAGACTACAAACAAACAAACAGTATCAGTGACCCTTGATAAACACATCATATGGTTGAGAAATTACCTTTCAATAAGGATTGTCCATGAAACAAAGAATTACTCATGCTGTGATTGGTAAAAGTATATGCTGCTTCGGTGAGGCTGACAAATATATGTCTCTGTGTGGTCGGTCAGCCTCACGTCTTCCATTATACAGAAATTACATCTTTTGCAATGACTGTGGTTAAGAAAAGTAAATGCTGGTGTCTGAACCCTGTGGTCAAAGGTCTTGGGCAAGAATGATCAATATGCATAGTTCTGCAATAAATATAATTAGAACAGTGGAACAACATGACATAATCTCTTACATTTCCTTAACAAGACTTTTTAAATCAGTTTTTAACGTTAAGGGATGCAGAGAATGTTTTAACATCTGATAACAGAAATTATGCTAACTGCTATTTAAACATCTCTAATAATTATTGTAATCAGGTTTAGACTTATCACACCTTATCTTGTTATTTCTCCTTCTTTCAACATAAAAGCCCAGCAAAAGGAGACAATGAAAAACAGATTTGCCAGTACAATAATTTAGTCTTGTTGAGTAAGTAACTAAATGTGTCGCTACTAACTTAACTGCATTACTAAACATTGGAACGACCATGGCTGTGTTTATTTATGCGGATGCTAATGTGCTAATGGCTAACAGCAGGAGAGGATGGGTATGTACGTCTGTTGGCCAATCCCATGCTGGAATCCCAGGCATGGCACTGTGGTGGCACAGTTCTAGTGCCCCGATGACTGCCGCATACTCCACACCCCTGACCCCTATTTCCCTGTTGGTCAGTGCCGTCACAAATCCGAAAAGCCTCCCAGCATCTCCATGGTGACTGGCCCTGGCTGAACAGATGGCCTCAGTGTGCTGAGCAGCAATTAAAGAGGGGGAGAGTGCAGAGTAGAGAGAGAGAGAAAGTGGGTCAGGATCAAGGGGAGTGCGTCCGACTCTACTCTGCTGCACGTTCACAGTATAAACACATACACATGCACTCTTACGTACACATAAACAGACTGACGTGTATGTCTGTGCACACATACACTCATGCATCACTGCATCCCTCATTCCCTGAGCTCTCCCTTCCCTTTACAAAAACAAAAGCCCTATGCCCTATCCGTCCCCTCACATCACAGAGGCACAGTGGAAACACTGCACAGGGCTTAAAAACGTTGGATCCTACTGGAGAAAAGCATTGAGAACTCATTCCCCAGGATCTAACGATAACATCCAAAGTCAGGAGCCCTAGTCAAAAGAATAACGCTACCAAATCCCAGCCAATTGGCTTAACCCTTTCCACTTCCTTCCCACCTCCAAAATCTTAACTCCACTTGATTACTTCCACAAGAGCAGCATCCCGACACATTTCTTTCTTCTTCCAGTGGTCATTAATTCACAAACAATGGGGATAGAAACTCCCCCTTAACACAATGGGCCTATATCCAGCTTGCATCCATGTCCCAAGTTTCCCAGTTGGGTTCCACCAGAACCTACACATATCTACATACGAATGCAGGCTCAACCTAAGATTAAATAACAATAATTCACCAGTTTAATGACAATATTATTTTATTAATCCATAAATTACATATAGCTTAAACATGTGGTATAGATCAAGTGTTTGTTGAGGGAACTTTAAGGGGTTCTGGGGTCTATACCACCCAGAGGATAAACAAGTGGAACAACAGAAAAACAAGAGTGAAAGAGAAAAAGATTAATGACACAGGAAAAAAAGAATGAACATATTTTTTCTTTAAACAGTTCTTCATCCAGCCAGAAGTCCCTTGCTGCTCAGGAACATGGCTTCGACTCAGGAAGACGATCTAAGAGTGAACTGTGGTCAACCCTGAACAGGGGAGTCATTAAGAGGTATAACACCGCCCCCCCTAGAACTCCTAGTACATCCCCCACAGATCAGGCATATAAATCAACAAATTCCGTTTTCCATGAATTAACAAAGGAAACGTTTAGCTTTAAGCCATTTTACAGTACTCCTCAGAACTTGCCAGCATGGATGGGTCACATCCAAGACCTTGTTGTGTTTCCTGCAGTAATATGAACAATATAGGGCTCTATATTGAGTTCCTTTTTCATTTAATTTTCATCATGAGATTTGATTTGCCCCTTCCTCAGTGTGGGTAGACAAACAACAGCAGTGATTAAGCAAATCAACTGTTTTGGAGAGTGGTGAACAGTGGCAGCACCAAAGCTCTTCATGGCTAGGGAAACTTTGCCTCTAACTCTTCTTAACCTCCACAGAGCATGATGGAAGAATAGAAGTAGAAGCCACGCTTCAGTAGGCATCATAGGGTGCTACATTGTCTCTGGCTATGTGCATGTTGTTGGGAGGTGGATTATTTAGCTTGTATGAGTAAATGCCCCTCCTTCTCCCTAGTCAGATATAACTCTTGGCACTGACTGAAGCACAACAAGGACTTGGCTCCCCACGTTTACTGGCTCCACAGCTTTTTGTGGCTTCCATACTGGCTGATGCCACAGCTAAACCAACCGCACTACGCCTCAAGAAACGAGCCAGAGATTAACCTCCCATTCAGCTCTCCTGGCACAGTGGCCCTCAGAAGGTGCGAAGGGTGGGGGGAGGGTGGATCCGCTGTGAGAATGAGGTGAAAGGGTTCTGGTGGAGGGAGGGTATTGTGTCTTTGGCTTATCCTCAGGGAAAGGAACTATACCTCCCGGCTCAAGGAGAGTCAATCCTCCACCTGTGTAGATACAAGCATGAGTTTTTGTCTACACAATGTCTGAGTTTGTTTCACAACTTTCACACAATGTCGCCGACATCGGTCACAGGGACAATCTACACAAAGCAAAGGAGTTAAGTGCCTTGTTCATGGGCACAAAGGTAATGCTACATGGCCTTCCTTGTGAGGACACTGATCCTGCAACCTTCTGGGTTACCAGCTATGGCAACAACCTTGACTAGAACATATAACCTTTTGTTTACCATACATAGGCCACCACTGATACATGTAAATGTGCCAGCATATTATACTGCACATATAAAACACACACATTAATTGTCGATTACCAATTTTCTAAATGGACGTGAGTCGATGTGACTCTAGCATTAGGATGAATGCAAAATTATTTTACTCGGGGCATTTAGCTACATCACACACTAACCTTGCAATAAAATGATCCACGAGATAAGATTTCAGGGCTTTTAATATCAATGCACACTGCTCTCTGAGACACTGGGGACATGCACTATTATTGTGAGAGAAAGGAACCACACCCTGTCGCAGGTGGCACACAGGTGATTTAATCACAGATGAGGCGGCAGGCTTTATAATGCACTCAGGGACAAAGAGTCCCCCCTGGGCTAAGAGTAAGAACTGCCTGGGGCAAGTCAGGGTTAAATGACTGAGTTGGGGCAAAGATTTGTGCTGTGGAACATGTCTGCAGTATATTCCAAGAGTGTGGCCATCAGAATGCCTGAACAGAATATTCTTCCCTTCACTTTTTTTTTTCCCCCTCACCTCTCTTTCTTCATTCTCACCCTCTGTCTGTCCCTTCTCTACCACAAGAAAGGATGAAATCTACACGCTTTGCCCTCTCTCTGTTCTTTCTCCATTCTCGGTTTCTTTTTTCTTTCCATATGTAACTCACAAATTCAAGTTCTGTTTCAAAATCTAATTAGCTGCCTGCATTTTGAGGTATCATAGGAGTGCACCAAACATGTATCATAATACTAAAAAGTATTGATAGCTCAGTGTAGTGTTGTCAAAAGTACAGACTTTGGGACCGAGTCGATACTGAAATGTTAAAAATGTGACGCTTTCAGCGCTGTTGAGTTGATTCATAAACACCTCTGATTGGCCATTGTGTTCACGGCTCATCAGATATGTCTGTGATTGGCTACAATGATCAACGCTTCAAAAACATGTTGTAAATAGACATCAATGACGCTCTTCACTGAGCGCTTACACAGATACGCACGGAAGCATTTGAAAGCGGCAGCGGACTGATAGACGTCTGTTTTCAAACGCTCCCGCTTTCAAAATCCTTACAAATTCAAACACTTCCGTGTGCTTTCACACGCTCCCGTGCGTTGATCGCTGTAGCCAATCGTAGACATATATGTTGGGTGCGTGAACACAATGGCCAATCAGAGGTGTTTACGAATCCACTCAACAATGCTCAAAGTGTCACATTGTTAAAATTTCAGTACCGACTATACATTATTGGCTAAAATATCCAGTATTTATACTGAACTAGCGTTGTCAAAAGTACCAACTTCGATACTGTTATTTATTTTAATTCTCATTAGACTAGTTTTTAGCTTTGCAACATGCTAATGGCAAATTCAATCAAAATCAGCAGTGAATCTGGTCTCCCATGCATGAAGCATAATAATTGTATGATATAATGAGTAAAGTAGAGATTTACAAACAAGTATCAGCTTTCACTTCCATTGGGAAGTTACCTTAGAAGGAAGCAAGGCAATTCACTTCAGTTTTTTTATTTATTTTATTTTATTTATTTATTTATTTATTTTTTAACTGAGCTACAATGGCACCTGTACTAAACCCCACACTTACACAATAAGGTGAAATGTGAAGTGAACCCACTGCCCACAGACACGTGAAACACAAAGTTCTAGGATAGTTATGGATGTGTGGGTGCATTTGGGCAGAATTTTTCCCTCTTTAAATAAAGAAGTGACACGGAGCTGTGCAGCCATGCCTGAAACTGGTGAATCAATATCAGACTACATTAGTTACTCTGGCATCAGAGCCTGCCAGGCCAGCACAGGATCAATGCCAAAACAGCAAGCCATCTCTCGGTTTATCTTTCACTCTGCAACTCTGTCTATATCTCTCTACCTGTCCAGCCAATCAGAACAATTTCAGCATGAATGGAAAGTTTACTCTATCTCCGAGCAAGTAATGCAAAAAGACAGCCTTTCAATAAACAAGGATCTGGATCTTTGGTCATAGCGGATATAGGAAAAAAAATTCTCTCACCTTCAAATTTTACATCTCAATCAGTAGCTAGTTTGGGATTTCAGAGCCGCTGGAGATAGCTGAGAAGGTATTGATCTTAGCTAGGTCTATCCGGGTGCTGGCTTGAGTCAGAGTCTTAGCAGGACGCAGTGGGAGCAGACGCGCGTTGTCGAGCAGAATGACTAAACCTGTGATTTTTTTTATTATTATTTGTTTTCTGAAGCAGACCCATTACCCGTCCCTTTCCTATTACAACTTGCTTTAAAACATGGCCTGCACTCTTAACAAGTATGCAGCCTGGAATATCAGACAACTACCTAGCATAACTAGAAAGAAAAACATTTCATCCAACAAACACCTTTTTGTCTATGGTTATTCTTGTTGTGTCTACCTATCGGTGGAATTCATAATTTGAAACACGTTTCAATAGATGCAATTGCGACTTTAGATCTGCTTAGCAACCACAGTTCTTGCCTTTTCATCACCCAAACTTCTATTTGCCAATAACACCCACACAAACACACACACTCACACATCCATCCAATACAGAATCTGTAGATTTGCTGTCCCCTTGGAGACAGAAGAGGCAGGAAAACTGCAGCCATATTCACAGAATTCCTTCTCTCTATTCCCCTGACTGACGCTTTCGCACAGGCCAGTAATCGCCAGTGCATGTCTCTTTTAATGGAGGCACATCAGCCCAGCTGCCTGTAGTAAATTGACTTGTTCAGTCTGAGAGGCCTGTGTGTGTGCGTACATGTGCGAGAATCTGATATATTTTATTTCAGAGGCATACACAGGATTTTAAAGGAAGGCCTGGAATTATCCAATCGCTCAATCCCAGATCAGTGCTCTGACTAACCGCCTCACTTCTCTAGCGTGACACTATTACCCCTGCTGGATGCCTCTCGGCAGAACCCTCACTGGTTTATCACAAATAGAGCCTGTGAAGTGGAAGACTTGATAAAGACTCAACATAAACCCTTATATAGGCTTTTGATTGACAGCTATAAAGCTATCCTATACTAGAAAAATATTTATTATAGGAAAGCACTGATATAGAAATCTGTAAAATACTTTATATATTTGGAGTATATTATATGATTTATATATTTCATGAAATGTCAAATACATGTCTATATATATATATATATATATATAGTATTTAAACTAAAGCACCAATCTACAATATCATGTTTCATTAAAACTAAAACATTATAAACTATAAGTCATGGATTACTGTTTAATCCTTTTGAAACCTGGCATAGAAAGTGTATACTGTTTGAATGGGATATAAAGCAGATTATTATTAATAAAAATCAGATATTCTGTTTTAGTATGTGCTAAAAGTATATTTAACAAAATAAGGTAAACAATTTGGTGCGATTATGTGAACATTTGAATTGTCAATAATATGTAACCAATTGTTTGGTCTTCATGCTAGAAGCACGACTAAATACTTTAAGACATGAAAGAAAATGTTCTGAGAATATGGGATCCATTCATCCAGAAGTTAACAATAGTGAATGCAGTAGTCTAGATTAGTCATTCACTAGCCATGGGCGGCTTGGAACCCCATACTATCAAAACATGGGAAGACCATGAGTTTGAGCAAAGTTCAGATGTTCATGTAGAGAGAGAGATGACAGTGACAGACAGAACAGAGAGAGAGAAATGGAGGGATTATTAACACTGACCTCTGAGAGGATTTCATTTAAATGAGGAATCCTAATGAGCTGATCCACGAATGACACATCCGGGACTGTGAACTATTCACAACTGAATTGAGAATGCATTGAGAATTCAAATTCAATTCCTGAATTTGAAATTATTTGAATTGAGGTAGCAAACAGGATGCTGAAAGTAAAGTCTGATTAAAACCTGGAAGAAAAAATTGGAAAATAATTTTATATATACTATATATATATATATATATATATATATATATATATATATATATATATATATGTATATATAATTCGGCACATTCTTGCTATGCTAGTAGTAATGAAATAAATCTAAATTAATTAAAATAATTAATTCATGAATACTGGACTAATGAAATTCCTCTCTTGTGTGACTGGTAAAATTGTAATTCCTTTTCCTGTCATTCTAATTCATCATTCATTCAAATTCCTACTCACAAATTGAACAGGAACCAATTCCTGAAATTCTGCAAGAAAAAGCAGAGAAAACAAGAGAAGCCAACAGAGGGAGGAGGGGAAAACACTGCAGTAATACAGCTGAAGTATCTGTTCAGTGAGTGGAAAACCAAGGGTGGGAGGATGGGTGGGCTTAACTATTTAATCTCTAAATCGAGATGAGAATCGCTAAATCAGATTAATACCAAATCAGAACAGCACAAGCAAGATCGGCTCCCATTTATTGATTTCCTTTTTCTTTAGTCGGCTGATTCAAGCATTTCGACTCGAAACAGAACAGGATTTTCAGGGGTTTGAAGCAGAAAATTGCAGCTGCGCTTTGCAGATAAAACAAGAACTCCATTTGGACGGATGGGAGGGAGAGGTTCGTGTGATCAGGGACCTGGAAAACAAGTGTGTGTACCAGCGCCGCATGCATACGCACAGAGACGGTCGCAGGTGCACGCAGACAATATGTTCTGCGCTGAGACATCATAAGGATGCTGAGGCTAAAAGTTCCCAGCGCAGAGTCACTTTCAGGTCAACCTGATGCTAAAAACCCATTCCCATTAACACACTTCACAGGCCCACCTAAAGACCCTCCTCAGACAAAGAGAAAGAGGACGCGTTTGCGTGTGTGCGCGCATGTGTGTTAATTTAGCACTTACTCTGTTTTTAGTGTTATTTGTGCAGTCAGCTGTGCAGTGGAGAAACACTCCGCGCTGTCACATCCACTCCATTATTTAGATCAGGAGCTCTCACTCATGTTTAATTCACCATCGAGCGGCTACGCCGCATCTAGACAGAGCCGCACAGCACCACCTAAATGTGCACTACAGACTCAGCCAAAAATCACAGTGGTGGAAGTCCTGCGAATGTGACTAATTAAGCATTTGCATTAAAAAAGGAAACCACTTTTTTTAAGTAAAACCATTTATGTAGCACCAAGAGACTTCTCAGGGAGAATTCTGGGTAGACAAAAAGTCAGTGTTGTATATTTGCAAATGCAAAACATGCAAATTACATACTAATGCATGAGGCATGCAGCTTGAAATTCCCCATCTTGCAGGCCGGTTGTGAGCGGAGAATGCTGCAGACTACCATAATCTGACGTACTTTACTCAACTTGGGTCTCTTGATAGTGGATAAATGTTAAAACCTCCTAGAGCTTACTAAATAAACATACTTGAGAAGCTACAATGAATAATTTATTTCGACTAGATATGTACATTTACAGAATGTATCTTTAGGGGCTTTTGCGAAGGTACTAGGAACTAGCTGCCAGGGTGGTTTCCCGAGAACTAATGTTCCTAATGTTGGCTGAGCAGAGACACATAATCATGTTTCGCTTGGTCCCCTCAAAGTTGTGATGGATTTTCTCCTTAACTTGAGAGGTCCATTTATCACTGTTTTCCATTTTCATAGATTTAGTTTGTGGAGTAAATATATATGCTATAAAATGTGTATGTACACAGCTTTTTAAAAAATGGCGGGTGTGTTGCGTGCGTTCGACCAATCACCATCCAATTACGTCACTGGTAGTTCCTATAGTTCTGGTTTAGACCCTACTCTGAAGTAGGAGCTAATTTAGTTCCCCCATAATCGTTCCTGCGGTGCAAACACGGCAAAATCTGGGTACTTCCACCAATAGTTCTAGGGACTATGAAAAGGTTCGTTCAAAAGACCCTTTTAATGTGAAGGTTTTTTGTTTTACTGCCTTTTACTGACTTTTTTTTTTTCTTTTCATTTTTTTTACATTTTGAGAATAAACAAGCTCAAATGTGCCACTGCAGTATGACAAACTCTTATATGTACGATACAATCTATGAAAAGAAGTCTTAATATCGTAATAAAATATCTTGAAAAACAAAGACTTTTGCAGTTTAAAATAGCATACAGATATCTGTTTAAATGATGGCAAATAGCAATGAAATTATGTTTTAGGCAATTATGTTTTTATAATACACAAAATATACATTCTATGATGAGCCTCATTTACACGTGTTTTTAGTGGTGAAAAGAATGACGATGCTTCACAAGCACAAGACGGCTTTTTTTTTTATTTTATTTTTTTTTTTTTAACTGCATTATGGCTGGTTAGGGGATAAGATGCAGGTTTTGTGATGAAAAAAAATAACCTCTTGAAAATGACAAACCCATATTTATAAGACACAAAAATTAATTGCGCTTGCATCAAAATTCCCACTGTGCACAACATTGGAGTTCCAACCAGTGTCTCAAAAGCTGCTTTAGCAGTCTGCAGGGGTTGCTAGCAGTGGTCCATGAGGTAAATTCACCATAGTAATATTATTTGGCTGTCACTCTCACTGTTCTTCCTTAGCTCGGGGCAACATTCCACGCATCACCCCGGTACCAAATAAACCCAGCTATACTCCAAGGGAATTGGATGGAGCTCTCATCTGCATGCTAATGTTTAACCATCCAACCCAAATGTCTGTATAATCACTTTCACAGCAGAACTCCATCCGGTGAGCATCCCCCGCCAAACGCTGTGCCATGTGTCACTGTCAAGACAGTTACGACTATCTCTCTCCAAGGAGGACAGACAAACAGACCGAAAGACATGCAATAAAAGACTTTCCTGGCCTACATTTGACCTCTTGGGGTTAAGCAGCACTTATTGAGGTTTGGCTGATGAGTTCTGCAGGTTTTTCACCGATACAAGCTCTATGATCCTTTGGGAAACACCTGCTTCTGATCAACGTCCACTTTTATGACCCTGCTTCATCTGGCTTTTGGTTTTCAAAAGATCCACTTCAAATAAGAACTCATCCCTGTCTTACAATTACAAGCGCATGCAAAAAGCCAGTCAGCACAAAGACATTCAACTGTAGACCATTGAGGTTAATTTCATTGTGAACAAGCCAATTGTAAACAACTGAAAATAGCTAATAAACAGTGCTAATACTGGTCTTTGGCGTAGTAAAGAACGTAACATTTTACATTTTTATACAATAAATATTACAAAACCGAAGGAGAGTAACTACTCGAAAGTAAATCCTTCCTGTAATGGATACCAGAATGTCCACAGCTAGTCTTTCACACGGTAAGCACCAATAAGCAACAAGCCTGCTGGGTAAACAGAACCGAAGGTGTCTGAAAGCAAAATTATTCAAATTTTGCAGAATCAAGTTTGCACGGTGCCAAGTTATTACTTGGATTACATTTCAGAGCTAGACAAATTCACATTCTGAATAATTGCATTTCTGCGGTTGATGCTCATCCATCATTGGAAGTGTTCATTCCCCCAAAATGTTTAATCCAACTAAGATGGGGATTTGGAGTTGAGAAAATCTCTTTAACCAGCCTGAAAGGCAACGATCTATATGAGTGAATATACCACACAGACCTGTCCCAGCCCCCTTCATCCCCAGAACACACAATACAGCGAAGACAATTAAAGAGCAATGAGAAAGGAAGAGAGGGCTTATAGATGAAATTATAATGACATCACAACAAGCAACTCAGCTTCCAGGTTCATCAGACAACCAGCCTTTAGTGATCGATATAAGTAGCGCAGCAGTTTTAGGTATGTTTTAAAATGTATTTAATAGAATAATTATTGTAAGTTAAAAATTATAATAAAGAAAGTAATACCTATTGTGGCGCGTCAGCCATACGCATTTGACTTGCGTCTAAAAAGCGTTAACATAGTATGACATGACGTACTACACATTATAACGTGGGATGTAGCTTAGTCTATCATGGCGTAGAGTAGCACGGACATGTCATTGTGTACAACGACGCAGAAGTTACCGCTTTTTAGATGCAAGTTGAATGCGTATGGCTGTCGCGCCGGAAGCTCGTTATTTTACTTTATAAAGCTTTAAATAAGGATATTTGTCTTACGCAAACGCATCGATTCACTTCAGAAGGCCTTTATTAACCCCTCAGAGCCGCGTGGAGTACATTTTATGATCGATGGATGCACTTTTTTGGACTTCAAAATCTCATCCTCCAATCACTCCCATTATAAAGCTTGGACGAGCCAGGATATTTTTAATACAAATCTGAGTGTGTTTGGCTGAAAGAAGAAAGTCATATACACCTAGGATGGCTTGCGGGTGAGTAAATTAAGGGGCAATTTTCATTTTTGGGTGAGCTATCCCTTTAAAACATTCAAATAAAATGCAAATATGCATTTTAAGAACAATGTGTGTTTTTATTTTCATATCCTTCGCAAACGATATTTAGCCTTAAATTTGAAACCGTGTATTCGGAAGATAAAATCAGCTATTCGCAAATTCAAGGTTTGTGTGATGCCTTAGTCGATTGGGTCTTATGGGGTCACAAAGGGAATGAGAGGTGATAATGATGAGCAGGGTCGATGAACGAAGTCATAATTTCGCCAAATCCTGGCCCTGATCCCTCAATAATGACAGATATCTAGTTTATGGAAACAGGGTGTTGCAACCCCACACACAGCAATTACCAGCTCAATTTGAATGAAGCCATAATTTAAAAACAGCTCTTTTTCAATTTATCTGAAGAACCCGAAAGTGTCACCACTAACACTTTTCATGTCTACTCCCATAGTATAAAACCTCTCCTTTGCGACCATATTCTCATTACGATGACGGACTGGCGGCAAGTACCCATCAACGCAACTATAACACAGAACTAAAAGCACAGCCAACTAATGTGACATATTTTGAGTGAAGTGTATTTTGTGAGACATTTGTGCATCGAGTGGATTGAGTATGCTGCTGCTGTTTTGGCACGGTCAATTTCATCTTAAGCACTGCTGTGGATGGTTCATGTTAATAGCTTTCTACGCTGTTAATTTCAAGAATGGCTGGGCAGACCACATAGATCACTTCTGCTTGATGATGAGGTGTACACGATAACCTTTCCTGCACTCTTACCTGAAAACCACACCTTACTTTGTTTTACACTGCAGTAATTAAAAGCTATATTTACCCAGATAACAATATAAGTGGCTTGGTTCCAAAACCTAGTGAGCTGCCTTGCTGTCTACATAGGAAGCTGCTTTCTAAGGTGGCGTACCAACTCATAAGTGAATATTTAAGACCGTTCTACATGGACAACATTTCTGTGAGTCATAAATATAGCAAAGTGCACATAAGACTCAATTCCAAATTGATTTCAACAGAGTTTGCCGTTAATTTGTTGCTAACTAGAAATGCACCAATCGACCAGCCTGATTTTTCATTTTACTTTGACCAATCTCTATTCCGAACCTGGGCACAAACTGCATTGCAATCATTTCCTTTCTTTTCCTCTTACCTCCGTATAATGCCTGTTTATAAGCGCAGCGCTGGTTTGTGTACAGCAGTAAACAAGAAAACATTATATTGCTGCTTTCCATAAGCGCCACCTACTGTCAAAGTGTGGATTTGCATTTTTATTCAGTCTGTCTGCTGTTTTTGTTTTGTGCAAGTGACATGTAGCATAATTTCACAAATCTAAAGTCAGACCATTCTGTTTTAGCTTTAAATTTTGAAATTATATAATCAAATTTAAATAAACAACAACTGCTCATGCTTCATGATTAATAATAAAAGTGGTTGCCTTTAATTTCAAATGGCTATGTATATATATATATATATATATATATATATATATATATATATATATATATATATATATATATATATATATATATTAAGGTCAGTTTGTCCTGTTACAGAGCAAATAAACAACAAATGTGCCTTTTAGCTTAAAAAAAAAAAAAAAAAAAACAGCACATAATTACTTTTTGGAACAGCCTTCATGTTAGGAGCTCACCTATGATACCTTAAAATTTTGCCTAAAATGGTTTTGGAACAGAGCCAGCGTCTTTGCCAAGTCTGCAGCATTTGAATAGAGCAAACAGATGCATTTGATCTAGACTTCAGTACAGGATCATCAAATAAAATGTTTAATACTGAACAAGGACACTTTAAATGAAATACAAAAACAGTTTGCATAAAGCATATGAGATCAAGTTCAGTGGGAGAAATAACACAATTCTCCTTTGAAAAATAAATAAATAAAAATACGTAACACAAACTACCATCTTAACTCATTTAAAATGCATGACTAAACTCCAGTTCAATGAATGGGCGCACTGACAGATGAAATCAATAAATAGAAACTGGCTTTTTAATGCAACGTATTGTTAAACGGCGTCAAAGAAAAGCGGTTAAAAGTGTTAAACGGCATCAAAGCTTGACTGCAACTGCTAAAAACAGGTCCATTCACCAAAACGGTTTCAGTTATGTAATATATTCTGATGTGAATTGAAAATGGTTTAAATCGGTATGGGACTCATGTCAAGGCAAGTAACCTAATGCAAAAGTAATGAACACTTTACTTGGGAATAAAACAGATTTTCAACACATTTGGAAATACAATTGAGGAGTGTTAACCATCTGTCTGACTTTATCCCAGTTTCTCATGGGTGGAGTGGAAAAAGTGATGGTTTTACACCCACATGCACACACAGACACACACACTTGTTTGCCAGCTAAACCATCTATTGTGGGGGTCACAACAGCTTGTATATCACTTAGACCTTCAAAGAGGGCTGACATTAATAGGCTCACCTTTTGACCTCAAAGTGAATGACCAAATTCCTGTCATTGCACATAAAGAAAAGAGTAAAGCCATTTGACGTGAAAGGGAGCTTTTGCAGCAAACAACGTATATTTTCCCTCCGCTGAACTCTTTTGCGCATTTGTAATCTTTCTCGTGCACATCCGTGAAAGACCCTGGGCGATCTGATATTGCTCATCGCAGCAATTTACAGAGTGTTGGCAAAACCCACAAATTAAAAACGCCACTCAAATATGGCTTTCACAGTCAATGGGATAATCAAAACACGCAAGGGGGGAATATCACAAGATGTTCTTCTTCTCTCTCTTGATTGAACCACTTCAAACGAAATTCAAACATGATTCCTCCAGCCAAGAATATAATCCTGATCTTTTACATGAACCACAGGATCATCTCTACACAAATCAGGAAAGACTTTGTGATCAAAGAGCAGAACGCACAGAATCAGCTGTCATGCTCTGCGGAAAGGGGACTCATGGGTAACAAGGCCAACCGGGTATTTGTTCCATTCTGTGACATTCTGGTAAGTAAAATATTAAAGTCGACCTAAAAATCAGAATTGACCCTATTCATTGTTCTCTCTATTCACAGTATGTTTAAATGTGAACATTTCATCAGTACAAATTATTTCAAAGAGAAGAAACATAAAGAAAGAAATGACTTTCCTTTTTGACTGATATCACAAATCCGTCTTATTTTTGAAGAAATAAAATACTAACACACCAGAAAATTGATTGAATCTGTTGATCAACATTTCAGAACTCCAACTGATTGATGTGTTGAAACTTGCCATTTGTAGTTGTATCAATCATAAAATGAATGTCAGTGGGGGAAAAAAATGCAGTGACATCTATATTTTACATATTTTATGTACAGATTTCACTGATAAAGCATCTTTCATATTGTACATGCAGTAGCTGAAAGTGCTTTAGAAACAGGTGAAAAAGCATTTTGGGCATTCAGCCATTTTCTATCTCAGATTAACTCCGACACGTACACACAAACCACTTTCGTACGTGGTTCACCTTGAAACAGCCCTCTTAGTAAAATTGATGTTTGTGGTGGGCTCAAATTATTAAGTTATAGATTAGAGCTCCTCCATGAAATACTCCTTAAATCGAGCAAAACTATGATGAATGCTTATTTCTGAAGCTTTAAAAAGTTTCCTAGTCCTTTAATGGAAAAAAGTATTGCTAAAAATGTATCACAGGAGGAAATGACGATTTACGAATCAGTGATGGTTTGCCAAACACTGGAGGTTAGGAGAAAATATCCATATAGCATCTGTTTTACTCTATAGGGAGAGCTATAAGTCATGTAATCACTATCAAACAGCACAGCCTGTTCCATTACTCTTCTCTTTCATCCTCTGCATTGCTGAATGAATTTTAGCCACAAAGAAGAGTTATCCATCCGTTGTGTTTTTATATGAACAAGGAGAATTACAGAACAGATATGTTGTATCACAGCCCAACATGTGTTGTTGAAATTCACTGTACGTGTTTTATGACAGCATGCAGACATTTTCTGTGTTCCTGGAGGAAAACAGACATATAATGAACTAAAAGGGATAGTTCACACAAAAATTAAAATAATGTGTGCCAAAAAAACAAAATAATGACTTTTTAACAATATCTAGTGATGGCCAATTTCAAAACACTGCTTCGGAGCGTTATGAATCTTTTGTGTCGAATCAGTTATTCGGATCACGTATCAAACTGCTGAAATCACATGACTTTGGTGCTTTTGATTCGATTCGTAAACCTCAGAAGCTTCATGAAGCAGTGTTTTGAAATCAGCCATCACTAGATATAGTTAAAAAGTCGTTATATTGTTTTTTTGGTGCACAAAAAAATATTCTCGTCGCTTTATAATATTATGGTAGAACCACTGTACTCACATGAACTGTTTTAAATATGTTTTGAGTACCTTTATGGATCTTGAGAGACGAAGTACCATTGCTGGCAATGCAGGCCTCACTGAGCCACTGGATTTCATCAAAAATATCTTAATTTGTGTTCCGAAGATGAACGAAGGTCTTAGGGGTTGTAGAATGACATGAGGGTCAGTAATAAATTACATTATTTTCATTTTTGGGTGAACTAACCCTTTAAACAAACATAATTTGTTCATGTAACTTCAACATCATGGAATAAAGTCATTTTAAGTGACCCAATTAGACTCAAATTGAATTTTGACTTGATTCAGGCATTTAATTTCATACATTCATTCATCCAATTGAATTTCACATATTTTAGTGTCACATAACAAAATTATATGATTGTAGTAACTAGTTAACAAACTTTTAGCTAGCAATAACACACATTAGCATCTTGTATGCTAAGCATTAAATGCTCCTTCAGCAAAGCAGTTATGAAATTAGCTGTATCAGCCCACAGCCTAAGCAAAAGCTCCACTCTTCTCCACAGTGGTAACCCACTGTAATTTAAATTGTTGTAATAATTCCAACATAACTGAACATTAAACACACTATCAAGTTTCTCTCTTTTCTCATCTTGCTCAAAAATATATAAAATAACACTTAATTTTATTGCGTCATATGCAAAGCATGCTGGGAACTAACAAGCCCCGCCCAGTTTCAGTTAATTCAACACAAACCATTCATGTAATCCCAACACAAACGGAATAAGTAAATTTCAATTTTACATATATTTAAGTGGATTGAACACAATCAAATTAAGTTAGGACAAAATGTATAGAAATTGTGTTGCTTTAACTCATTTTAACTAAGCAATTTGAACAAGCAGCATTTTTTTTTTTCTCAGTGTTCTGCAGAACATAAAAGAAACTATTATGAAGATTGTTGGTATCCGAACAGTTTTGGTGACCATTGGCCGTTATGTTCCACAAACTAAGAAAGTCATACAGACCTGTGAGTTAATAAAGCATCAATCTTTGATTGATCTGGCCTAGCGTTGAGCCATTTCAGACATTATCAATAGATCAGAACACCCGAGAGATTCCTCAGGCCGCATTACAACCAACAGGCTGCAAATTGCCCTATTAATAGATTAGCCTGCCAGATTCCAACTTGGCAAAAAAGGGGGTGTGAATCTCAGAGCAGATAACATTATAAATTACGACACTTCTGCCCATGCTTTTCAACGGGAGAGCCTTGGGCGTCAAATCACAGCAAGCAGAACCGCATCCATATAATTCATTACGCTTCATTATTTTACTCTGCTTCCCAGCACCGCTAAGTATTCAGCTGTACGTGTAGCTGCACGTGAAGTAGGGCAGCCCTATCGGTTCTGACATGCATATGTGCACGTACAGTTGATTTATGCTGAGTGATTGCTTTGCTTCAGAAAGAGAAACAATAACCAGATGTCTTCTAAGACCCCCATTCCAGCTGTTAATTGCACGGCAAGTGTCTAGTAAACACAGAACAGAGGTGAACAAAGAGGGATGTGTTCGCTACGCCCGGGTTGTGTATATCATTAGATTTGTAAGGTGTCTTGTCAACAGAGCATGCTCAGGTTTGTTTGCTCAAAGATCTTGTCTGAACGGATCTTTGCGACTTTTAGTATGCTCTCATAACCTCTCCCACCATTTTTATATCTTATGACTTTGAAGTCTTAAATTATAGCCTACCCTGCAAAGAAATTAATAGTTCTATGCATATCATTACTGTCAAGAAAGTTAAATATTTTGCTCCATTAAGTTACCAGCATTGCTAATAGTGAGGAACGCAAGCCAATTAATTCTTTCTTTAGTCATCCCTTACCCACAGGAACAAATGCTCAAAATGCTGACTCTTTTATTACCGTGTGCCACCATCAACAATTTTACTTCTAGTTCCTGCATCATCTTGCCATGCGAGTCATTTGGTTTTATTAGATCACATGACAAAAGTCTACAGGAACTGAATCTGGAAGCAGCCTTACAGACACACAAACATTTGGTCACCGTGTGATTCAAACACGACTGTTCTGTTTCTGGAGTCGCGCCAAAGGAAACATGCTCAAGCTAAGATATTTGCAATTGCACAAGGTGCAATATATTACATGAAGCTTAGCGATAAAATCAACACCTTATGGCAAGATCTAGGCATTCTTTGAGCCTTGCAAATCTATTAGTGAAGCATTCTATCACTACGAAGAAGCAAAATATTCTCGACATGTTTGTTTTTGAATGTTTTAATCAAGGATGCTGGGATGTCTTCATCACTTAAGAGTGGAAAAGCGCGATAATAAAGGGAAGAATCACCCAATGAAAGGAGGTGCAAGGGTTATCAAATAAGCCTTTCACTCAGCTGACCCTGAACAGCTGTTTTGACTGGCTTAGTTTCTTCTACAGAGCCACTAGGGGCAGGCCGGAAAAGCGCTCTAAGACCAGCCAATATATCAGACAGTTTGTTTACAACATTAGAGGTCAGCAGTGCAGTATTGATTGGAAAATATACTCTCAAGAGCAGTTTATTAAAAGACACCTAATGCTCGGCCAATAGCAGTACTGTGAGAGGCTCTGGGGAATGCACATGAATTGAATACTCTCTCTGATAAAGAAACAGGATGCTTTTAAAGGGATTTGAATTAGGTTATTATGTCACTCCATGTGATCTATTTGTTTTACAGGAAGGAAGGTTTATGTATAGAGGATGAATGTGGGAGGGCAGCTTCTCTGATCTTCACAGAGGGGTCACGCCCATATATCACTCACAGACAAAGCAATTGCTTTAATCTGACAGCTAAAATAAAGTTAACTAATTCCAACTCATACTGATTTGTTGCACCTTAGAACATTATGAACTGTATTAATTGCCAGAACTAATTGGTCATTACATAAATAACTGAAATGTTGAGTCATGGGGGAAAAGGCAATGCAGCTAACTATTTTTTTAAAAATATCTTTCTTTGCAACTTGTCATAAATTATGTCATGTCTACTCAATTTATTAAACTTGAGTTGGACAAAAGTTCACTTGAGGTTGTTCCTTTTTTCTTTTTTTTTTACAGTGTACTTTATGGATCAATGTTGACAAATAAGGATGCCTGAGATTATGTTTTTCCCCAAAAATATGAATAATATTTTCAAACAACATTTATTAACTGTTTTGATAAGAAATAATAATAAAACATTATGCGTAAAAGTTTCTTCTTACAGTATAAATTACGTTAGACCAAGAGGTGCTTGTATTATTTGTATAAAGTGCTCTCTCTCTCTCTCTCTCTCTCTCTCTCTCTCTCTCTATATATATATATATATATATATATATATATATATATATATATATATATATATACACACACACACGCACATTCATTATTCAATTGTAATGTGAGTGATTCATCGCTATGGGTTACTTGATCTATCTCCATCCATGCCACTCATTTGACATCTGGCGTCAAACGATAGTCAAAGGAAAAAGACTAATAAATAAATGATAACTTTTATATGTAAACATGAATATCCTTTATCTCTAAAAACTAATTTGAAAACGAGCATCTTATTGTTCCACCATATTACCTTAACTCTCCAATAATTCACACTTAACAAGCAGCACACATATTCTAGCACAGCATCACTATCGCCATCTGCCTGTATCTCATGTTTTCATGCGTTCAGTTCTAGTCAATTTATCTTAATTACGGAAACACTGTATCGTCAGAGGCTTTAGTCTAACTTTCCACAGTTATGAACCTCATAGATTTTCTGAGTCTTATAAAGACGCCGAATGGCCGTCTGACAAATGACAAAAGCGCATATCTGACTGACAGACATCCTTCAGTGGAGCTCACGGACTTACCTGGAGCGTTTACCGCGACCAACAGGACTATCCAAAAAGTCGCCAACATCGCCATCGCGCTTCACGCCTTGCGCCAAATATCCGATCTGATATCGCGATCTGCAAAGAGCGATCCGGTGATTCATGCAACTTCAACACAATCCACTTCTGTCCAGCCTGCACTATACGACAGAAAGTCAACTGTTATTAAAACTGCATTCAGTGCAACGTCTGCAGAAGAGTTTAGTACAGCCAGGAATCTAGATCACATCCAAAGCCCGTGTAAGATGCTGATCGAATCTGATCTGATTCTGCAGATGAAAAGTCCGCTCGACGAGGCGGATAAGAAGCAGACAAGTTCAGGGATCCCGCATCCCAAGCGTTGAATCCAGTGCGGCTTCTCAACCCCCTCAAAACAGAAGCTTAATAACAGTGCCCTGGATAACGGGGCGTTTAATGCATCCAATCCGTTTGCTCCACAATACAAGTACGTATAATTAGATTCTTCTGTACTTTGTTTTGCGCAGTAGTAACCAGAATATGTCCTATAAGTCCCAACGGTCCCGGTCTGTTCCCTCAGTTTGGGAGTCTGGGGATTATCAGATTATTTTTGCTGAGTGCTGAAGATGTTTCAACAGACCTCAAATCCGTTCCGAATATTTTTTTCCCGAGAAAACGGACTGGTTCTCCAGAATATGGCAACAATTCCGTGGTTTGGCGCACTTCAGGCACTGCTGCCACAACCTGAACTGTTCTAATGTAGCTGATACAAGCGCGAGAAGAGATCCGAATCAGGGTGATGTCAGAAATGGGCGGGATTTCCACTATAGTGGAGCGGGAGTAGGAGGATTTAGTCCGTTGTTGCCATGTCCGCCTTTAATAAGCGACTTTGTGCTTGTTCTTGCTTATGGCAATGGTGGTCTACAGTTTTTGTGTTTTATTCCCATATTACAATCAAGTTTCTGTGGTTTGTTGGTGCACTAATGCAGCTGTCAAATATACCCATCTACTGTTTAAGTCACACTCGACATAACGTCTTTATTGTTTCCCCTGTTGTCCCATATTTAGGAGCATCAAACTGACAGTGACTTGCAGAGATAAAGCTACTGGACATCATTAATTTTCAATGAGAGCTGGCGATTTCCAGCGACGCGAGCGACATGGACTAATGCCGTATTCCAGGCAACCCGTAACCCATGTTTTTCCAACCTTCTACCAGTGAAAGTGCACTGAACAGCACTGAAATCCCACCCGTGAACTTGTACTAGATCGATGTACTCCCAGTCACGGGTTCTGACGTCACATAGCCTGCGAAACAACAATGGCAGCCCCTACGGATACGGTGTTTATGCAAGTGCACGGTAAAATAACGTAAAATACAAGGTATAACAGCTTCTCTTGCCTTATGCGCCGTTTTCCTCCTCAAATAAGCAAGGAAGAAGCACCTTTAGTGATAGAAATAATTGGTAATGAGCATAAGCCCCGTACAGTCCGCCATGTTGGTTTGTTTATGCTACGGCAATTTTGCTTGATTTGCCTGGAACGCTACAAAGTCGTGAGTCGTGATTTGAAGTTGTGACTTATGGGCTCAAAAACCTGCCTGGAATGCAGAATAAGTACCTTTTTTCACATTTCCGAGATTCTCAGAAGCGGAAGTCAACATAGTTGGGTAATCTTGTAATTTTTGCATTCCCATTTAATCCAACAGCAAAAGATAAAATCCGCAATAGCATTTCTATGAGTTTCCAAAAGAGAGAAAAAAATAAAAAATAATGAGAGCTTGATCATGGTGGTCAGAACCAACGCTATCTCACGACCAATTTGTATGTATTTTACGAGGTGGCTAATTCGTACGAATTCGTCCGACCTCACTCGTATGAATTCATACTAGTGATGGGTAGGTTTAGGGGCAGGGGTAGGGGTAGGTCATTCGTACGAATTCATACGAATTTGGCAACTTGTAAATGTACGATTTAGCAAAAATGTATGAAATCGTACAAGTGAGGTCATACGAATTTGTACGAATTAGCCACCTCGTAAAATACGTACAAATTGCAGTGAGATCGGGTTGTCAGAACAGAGATTTGCCACTACTCCCCAGTTAAAAACACTCACACAGAAACTAACTAGTTTTCTGAAAAGGTAATATTGTCTTATAAATGTATATTAGCCTATTTTAGAAAAATAAATATATAGGCCTAAAAAAACAACAAAAAAAACCCGAAAACAAATAGGCTGTATGATGTTAACTGTGGAAACGTACCATCGCAGTCTGTGAAAAAGATCCAACAAGTGATGCGACAGGACTACTTTATGTAAATAAGCAGCAACATGATTGTGTTTTGTCAGACCTGGTTGCCTGTTTTCCCGAGTGAGATCTGGCAACACTGATTTAGTCGCCATTGCGCAAAGTTAACTCTGAGGGGAGGATTAAATTCACAGAAACGATCACAAATATATGCTTAAAGAGATCTTCTACACGATAAACCGGAAGATATCACCATGATATTATTATGTGTGAGATAAAACGTTGTCGGGAACAACTTATTTCAGCCCCCAGATGCCTATTTTGAGTCAACGACTAGCAATTTGCTTTCATTAACATGCCTGACAGTAAAACTCAAGACTTTGAGGGACTTTGATGGACTTTGCGGTCGTAACGCTGAGGTTTGCAGTCAGTGCTTTGCTTCACTCGATGTATCCATTTATATTTCATCAGACTTTATCATTTATTAACAATAGTACCTGTTTCCATTTCATAAATTGACTTCAGGTTGGACAGTCAGTGTGACAGAATGTGAAGTGATTGAGGAGGTGGAAGTAGTAGAATACTTCCCTCTGCTGGTCACCAGCTCATGAGTTCCTCTGGGTAAACGAGATGGTAAATTAGACAGCAGTGTGGGAGTTTACCTTTACTTAAGTCTTTACAGATCTGATCTTCTGCATCAGTTTACCTCACGTGAGGGTAAATGACTTTGAAATGTATCAGAAACAAGAAAACAAGCAACTTGGTCTGAAAAAAGACCAATACAAGCACATTGCCTCACCAAAAAAAAAAAAAAAAATATATTATTATTATTTTTTTTTTAAATTTAGTCACTGAAAGAGTTTTTAAATCAAGAGCTGAGTATTTGCAGGGATCCTTTCGCAGATTTCTTTACACGCTGGGCCTTTCTGTATCATCAAAAATCATTGAAAGTCTTTCTTTCTTTCTTTCTTTCTTATTATTTTTTTTAAATCTGATATATTGTAGCATAAGCATTGATAAAACACTTAATTGGGACATTTGAATAGGGAGATGCTGAGCAAGGCAGAAACATGTGAGGAAAAGGAGAAACAAACTACACAGATTAATAATGTCATAATGTATGTGGATTGCACAGCAAGTGAGGAAATTTGACTGAAAGATTTACATTTTATAGTGCTGTGGTGGCCAAGATCCCAAAAAGAGGCCTTATAAAAAGCAGACATGGCAACCCTGACATTTCTCCAAACCACATAGGGGTTGGCAAAATGACCAAAATCTTGGTTGCCTCCATCAAGTTCCAAATAAAAAGAGAAAATAAAACAGAAAATGAAACACAGGTGCATTTTATTTGTAAAATACTTCATTTATTGGATCATCCAAAAATATGCATTACCAATAATATGCATATATTTATTAGTCAAAAATGATCAAGATAGACTCTAAATTACAAAGATAGTTCTGACTCTAAATTCCGAATGAATACTCACTCCACATTTGAAGCCATTGTAAAATAGCCAATACACACGTGTGACTGCACATCCATTGAATTATAAATGAATATGGCAAGTGGTGACACTATAAACAACAAAATTTTCCTGTGTCTGACATTTTTCAACAAGTTCTCCTTCATCTTGACCTGTTTGGGGCACATCCAGCTCTGTATTTTTGTAACTTTGTAAGTTTCTTTGTCACTATCATGTGTAAATAATTTAAAGCAGTCTTGCCCACTGATAGCTGCACAAATATATCCACAGCAGTATAAATGATGTAGCAAAATATCTACCGGCTGACACAATTCTACCATCACACACACTATATATATATAACCGTACCACCCAGCCCAACTGCCACATAGTCACAATAATCTTGAAATGAAAAAGTGCTAGTAACAGATGCAGTTTTCATGTGATAAATGGAAGCAAATTCCTAAAAAAAAAAAAAAAACAGCAAAAGCATGCATAAAATATGGTGGCAATATTGAACTCCGTGATTAATTTAAATGCACGCACAAGATACAGTTTCCCATGCGCTGTGGGTGGGAGTTTCTCTCAACAATTTACAAATTGGGATGACTGATTTTATTCATCAAAACATTCATTCTGAAGTGTTGATGGAACAACACTGTTTAGTTTGTAGGATCTGGTGTTTGATGCATAGAGGTGTTTTGACTCATAGAGGAACATGCGGAGCCTCCAAAACAACTAGAGCGCTTGATCTTCATGCTCTGTTCTTTATATAAATGACCATGGACACAGACAAAACTAAAATAAAAAAATAAAAAATAAAAAAAAATCATCTGCAATGAATATGAGCCATTCATTCTTTCCATTGCACTATTCTCTCACATTTACAAATGACCCATGAAACAAATACATGACTCGTAAAGTTTACCCATTGCATGAGAGTTCAACCCTTTATTGTTTGTTCCTACAATAAACAGACACTCCTTTCTCCTCCCATTTTCTCTGCCACAAATACAAATGTGCTAGTTTAGACACACACAAATATGCAGTTTGGCCATCCATTGTGGGGCTGCATGAGGTTGTAGTATGTACACACATACCTAAACATCATGCCCATGGGAGACAAGAACAATCACAAATACACAATATTTATTACGTTTGTTCCACAACAATATCAACAATCACAGCTGAGCATTGAAAGATTTTCAGCAGCTGAATGGGATCATGCACATTTGAGTCTCTTAAATGATTTAATATTTACTGGACGACCACCTTGTCAATATTTTGTGCACCATTGTGTGTCAGAATTACAGAACCTTTACACCCCAATGAACCTCATTTATGAGAATCAACACTAGGGCTAGCTGTTGGATATTACTTAACTCATGACTGATTTAATGATTATGGAGTAAGGCTGCATACGAATATGCATACTTCCACATTATATAGTAGGCAAAAAAAGGTAATATCAGAATTCACGTTATTCATAAAACAGTAGGCAATAAGGCTGTGTCAACACCAAAGGGCTTTTTCCTAAGGCTAACATTTTTAATTTCTCCAATTGTTTTCACTGGGAGCACCGCATATTTTAAAAAACGCCAGATATAAGTCATGTCTCATTTCGAAGGCTGTTTCCTCCAGAGATCACACTTGTCGGCCGCATACGTCATCGAGGCTGCTTCATTTCAGTAAACTGACCACTACATTACAAAGTCATTATACAACAATTTAAGCTTCACTCGCAATAACGGTCAATTTGATAATTTTTACTGTTCTGAAATAAGACTTCCACCTTCCTTTATGGTGTATGCAGCCGACAAATGCAACCAATAGTAACTCTTATGCGTATATATCGCATCATAGCAAACAAAGCATCTCAACTTAAAAAAAAAAAATGCTGTACTGCTGAAGCACTCTTAGGGCTCGTTCACACAGAACATGCTTTTGCTGTCAAAAATGTGAGATGCTGGTCAATGAAATGAAAAAAACACAAGGTCTAGAGACTCGTTTTAAAAGATGAACTTCTTTTAACTTTAGCGCCACATTTTTAGACCGCTGTGTCGTGCGCGAGATGCTGCAAAAGAAGCGAGACGTGAGCGCAACCGTCATACACGTCCATCTAGTGCATGTTTACGGGGGACCAAGTCCCTGAATACTTAATACTTCTGTCGAGATTCTGAAGTGTGCATCCAATGAACACTTTATCCCATGAGGCCATGGAAGAGAATTAGTGAATGGCCATGAATTGACACAACTAATGCTGTAGGTCACATGCCAGTTGACTATATCCATGGTTACTTGCTGGTTTTCGTTAAGCCAGCTTGGACATTTTCGGTGAGCTGTTAGCTGTACATCGGTGAGCTGTTAGCTGCCAATAAATGCTCCTCTGCCGCCATCTGCTGGTTATAGTGGTAATTAATGTCTTTTTTATTTTTAAAGCTGCAGTCCGCTATTTTTGGCCCTCTAGCGGTTAATAAACAGAACTGCATGCGTCTTGCGGAAGAACAATTGAGCGAGTTTATTACCTGTATTCATATTTATCATTTTCCTTCAGGTCAGTCCTATGTTCATAATAATAAAAAAAAAATCTGTTTAAATGTCCACTGCAATATCTTGTCCTTTTAACAGTTAAGGGATTTTCCCGTGACTGACAGCACTAGTCAAAGCATTTGTCAGTTGCGTCTTGTTCCGTGTTCACAACAAATCAGTCTTTTCAATATAAAAGTCTTTGCTACTGACTGACACACTCATAAAGACAGTCTTTGCCACCATCTAATGGCCTAATAATGTAACTTCTGTTGCTGTTCACGGTCAGGGGCTATTCTTTCCAGGGGAAGGAAGGCTTTTTAGTGATTTTACATCATGAATGTTGCATTGATACATATATTTTTTGCCTTTAATATTTGTATTGTGTTGTAACCATTTTATAAAAGCAATAAGGTACTTGAGGCTAGTGCTGTATTGTGAATAAGTCACGGCTGAAGGGGTTGCATTCACTCTGCTTCACGTTGTGCCTAACAACGCCCTTCAGCCATGACTTATTCACGATACAGCACAGCCTCGAGTACCTTGTTGCTTACTTACATCATACGTATGTCCGGATTACATTCATACTATACAGAACATACTTTTCTAAAGGTCAAGGTTCAAAAGAAGTGTCTATACTCAGAGTATGTACTTTGCGATTTTGAAAACAAAAAACAAAATCTTGCAACAACAAATCTGATTTTGCAAGATCAAATGAATTCGATGGAAGAAGAATTTGGATCAAAATGCATAAAATGCACTGTTCCATTTATATTTAGAATGCAATGATAATGTTTCATCCAACAAACAACCTAAAAGCACTGAGAGCATAATGTTGCAGACTTCACACGCAGTGCTTTGAGTCATTTTGGTGTCCCGAGAGCAGAATGATGTATGGTGTATCTGGACTGTGTCAGGATCTGAGCGATTTCCAGGAAGTTAGAGAATAAAAGAATGTGTTTCCACTTTGGATGTCACTGTTAAATTGATTTCTCTGGGACACAGCAATAGAGTTAGGTAGTGTTTATCATGATCAACAATACTGTGTTGTAGATATGTGGCTCGGTCAGCAATTGAAACCCAATGCATGCGGCTGAATTTGTAACTGACATTCAATACATGCAATATGATGCTCAGGATAAGAGGTAAAACAGAGGAAACATGCCTGTCATTGAGTAGTTGTGTTACATTCTTGTTTCTACATCTCTCAAATTTCAAATTAGACAAAAATAAATTATTATTAAAAGAAATTGAACATTGTTATACATACTATTAAATAATATTTTAAAATCGGTATAACATGGCCATTTCTCACCCTTTTTTGACCCACAGAATTAAACAGGCTGTCTTTGTCCCTTTAAGGCTTTTAAGACCATGTAAGCACATGTGAGTAACAACACAGCCTATCCTTCAATAACAGACTCTTTGCATCTGCATCACATCATAACAGGTTCACAAGTGCTGAAATGTGCTGCACAAACTGTCAGTAAGATCTTCTGCTATGGATGGTGTTTAGGAATAATACTGCATCTTTACTTATACATTATTATTTCATTGAAACAGGCAAGGCCAAGCTGCTACAATATGAAAAGAAGTATACTTAATACTTTTTTTTTTTTCACCCATTTGCCTGCTTCTTCATTTTTTACTCCTTTTTTCTTTTCTCTCTCGTGAGGTGATTCATTTTTTTTTTTTTATGTCTGCCACTTTTATCATGTTTTACCATTCATTCTTCATTGACCTTGAGCTGAAAAGGTGCTCAATGAGCAAAATGCATGTTTGAAAGGGATAGTTCACCAAAAAATGAAAATTCTGTCATTAATTACTCACCCTCATGTCGTTCCAAACCCTAAAGGCTTTCATTCATCTTCGGAACACAAATGAAGATCTTTTTTGATGAAATCTGAGAGCTTTCTGTCCCCCCATTGACAGCTATGCTTCAAAAAAACTTCAAAAAGATCGTAAAACTAATCCATTTGATAAAAAGATTTAATTTAGACTTTTATTCACATATCAACATTGATCAGCGAGCATAAACAGAAGCTTAACCAAAGCTGCTTGGCGCATGAGAACAAACCTCTTGTGGAAGCTCAAACGTGCTGCGTAACAAGAATGAACCTCATTGGTTCTCACACGTCAAGCAAGCATAATTGAGCTTCTGTTTACCACAACTGATGTGTGAGTTGATAAATGTTTCTATGTGCCTAAATTCAATCTGTTCATCACATAAAGCCATCAAGTCTCTTCAGAATATTTGGACTAAACCGCTCAATACATATGGATTAGTTTTACAATATATTGATGAACGTTTTGAAGCGTCAAAGTGGTAGTTGTGTAGCTATCTATGGAGGGACAGAAAGCTCTCAGATTTCATCAAAAAGATCATTTGTGTCATCATCATGTGTGATCATCTTCATTTGTGTTCCCAAGATGAAGTCTTAAAGGTTTGGAATGACATGAGTAATTAATGACAGAATTTTCATTTTTGGGTGAACTATCCCTTTAAGACACTTTCACCACTGTACTGTATATTATGCTTTGCAAAGGGTGTGTGCAAGAAAACAGAATTGGATCACATTTAAAGACTGAAGACTTCATGGATTATGAAAAATACAAGTTCTCAAATTCAGTGAACAAGTTTATTGAGCACAATTTGGATTTACAAAGTGCAAGCTGCGATTCCTTTGTGCTGGATCTTTTGATGGTTCAATCAAAAAGTGACACAATCTCAGAAGTTACCAGTTTGAATCAGTCAGATGAATCATTTACTGAAACCTCTCAGTGTGGCTATAGAATCAACAAGGGCCAGATATTCAAAAGTAATCTGATCAGATTTCGGCTATTGAAAAAAAAAAAACGGATTCTGGAATCAGATTTGATCACAAAATTCAATCTTGATTTTGATCTGGATAAATCATCAGTTTGTGTTGTTTAAAACTTTTCAGTAAGATTGGGATATCTTTGAACCATAAAATCTGGATTATACTGATCCCATCAGAAGGGTGGATTTATGGAACAAAAATGTAATAAAACTTTTAAATTGGCCCAAAAATACAACATTTTTATCATGTAATAAACATACACACATATTGTTGCCTTTCGGTAACCTACTGTAAAGTAAAAAAAAGAGATTATGGTGCAATAAAATAATCACCAAACAGCTGTGAAAATATCAAACAAAAATCAATTTAATTCAAATTGTTTGTTTAAAAATCATTGTTTGTAAACTGGCACAATCATAAGGGATGAACAAGCCAAAAGTTCTTTGCGAGCAAACACAAAGTTTCTAGGGCGAATGCTATGCGGAACTTTTTTTTTGCATCTCATGTTCTTTCTACCACCATGTCCCTAGAGGCTCCATAGAGCACTAGTAATCCAGATTTGGTACGCTGAAAAAGTGTGTCCAATTTTGCTTTGAAAAACCAGCACAAAAGTAAGATGGATTACCTGATCCTGGGTAGCAAACATGGGATTTCCAAATCCAGATCATTCTGATCCAGACTAAACTTTTTGAACAACTGGCCCCAAATGATTCACTTACAGAAGTGTTATTATAATATTACTGTATACACACTTGTCTTTGATAAATGGTTGTCCTTATTTTCATAGCTTACCATAAGCCTATTGTTAATGCAATGAAATGGATAAGCAGGCCTACCATATCTAATAATATGACAGAGATGTTAACTAAAAGACAACAAACTTTTCACCCTTATATTTCACTAAAAAATGTTGTTGGTTAGTCTCGAGATTTTACCTCTCTAGGTGGGTCGTCTATGATTAGAGCCAGCATTTTTTTTTTTTTTTAATTACCATTCTCTTTGTTTTTCTACTGTCAGAATAATCAAATCTAACATTATGCATCAAGTGTTGCCATCAAAATCCTGCATTTTTGATTCCTTCCCTCTGTGGAACAGCATTATTTTATGTTTTAACAAAGAGCAGGCAAGACATGCATGTAGATGACTTGTTCTGTTGTTGTGCATCTGATGATCACTGTAATTTTCTTCAACGATAACTAGTTTGATGTCAATGGGCTCTTATGTTTACTATATTTTTATTTAATTTTTTTAAGGAAAAACAGGCTTCTGAACAGAGACATCACATTGAAGATGTAACACATGCTGTCCATTGTACAATTCTCACCGGATCCCTTTGAAGCTATACCCACATTAAGACAACAGTTGAGGAAACATGCCAACTGCTTATTAATTAAACTTGAATGTGTGTACAAGTACACAGAAACCATATTCTGAGATGGTCTGACTATTTAGCCATGACTGTAAGGCGAAGTCAGCACCATCTGCCCGCTCAACCACCCACCATCTGGGATGCATTTACCTCAGCATCCCTGATATCACTTTATTGAGTGTTTATCAGTGCTGCAGCTCATTCAGCTCCCCACCGTTGGGACTCTGCAGGGGGGAAACTCATGTGACTGTCGGGTCACCGCTTTGACAATCTACTGTGATTACAGGTGAGACAACAGACAGCACATCAGCCCTGGTTTGTCAGCTAATACAGATCTACTGACAGCAACTTTGAGTGCTCAGTTAAAATTATAATAATATTTGACAAGTAACTACATTCAAAATAAATGCAAAAATTTGCATATCCTTTCAACTAAGGCCAGAAGGCACTGTGGTGCTGAGACTGGGTCCCAAACAGCCTGTTAGACGTTTCCCGGAACGTTTTTAGTTAAGTTTACCTTCTTTAAGTCATTCGTTCGTAAGATTGGTCTGGACCACTCTTAGCTATACCTTATCCGGTCCCACTTTATATTAAGTGGCCTTAACTACTAAGTACTTACATCAAAAAATAAGTACAGTGTACTTATTGGGTTCATATTGAATTGCAAAACACTTTTGCTGCTATTGAGGTGGGATACGGGTAAGGTTAGGGAAAGCTTTGGTGGTATGGGTAGGTTTAAGGGTAGGGGTAAGGGTTAAGGGATGGGTCAACAGTGTAATTATAAATGTAATTACAGAAATTAATTACAGATGTAATTACATGCAGGTGTTTTTAAGATATAAGTACAATGTAAAAACATGTATGTACACAATAAGTGCATTGTATCAAATTATTAATTTAAATGTAAGTACATAGTAGTTAAGGCCACTTAATATAAAGTGGGTCCCCTTATCACTTATTCAACAGCACACAGTTGTTCAAAAAGTATAATCTGGATAAGAATGATCTATCCAGGATCAGATAATCCATTTTACTTTTGTGTCATTTTTTCCAATTGATTGGATCGCCATCCAGATACACAGTTTTTCAGATTACCACATCTGGATTACCTGTGCATCAAATGTGGTTACGTACAATGTAGGCTGCTAGCTGCTAGTAAAGAACAACAGGTAGAAGAGTCAATGTGAGGTCACTTTTAAGTGTTTTATTTGAAGAGAGAGAAAACAACCTAAACAAACACCCCCTTCCATTTTCAATTTCCTTTAAACAATCAGATATCTATAGATGCACTAAAGGGACATGGTGATGGGAAACAAAATATGGAATGGGAGAAACATTATATTTTTAATGCTTTCGCATTGCATTTTGTGGCAAAATCTAATCTAATCAAGAGCAAAATTGTGAGTGTGTGTATGTGTGTGTGTATTACATGTATATTACATGATACAAATGTTGTATTTTTTGACAAGTTTTATTCAGTTTTCATTAAAGTTTTGTTAAATTTTGGTCCTGAAACCCACCTTTCCGCTTGGATCAGAATAATCTTTTGATCCTTTTGGATCAAAGGTATCCCAATCTTACTGAAAAGTTTTGAACAACACAAACTGATGATTTGATCCAGATCAAAACCAATATATATATTTTTTAATCAAATTTCAGAATGCTTTTTTTTCTTTTGAGCAGCCCATTTTCAAAATTTTATTCAATCCGATAGCCGAAATCCGATCAGGGCCCATGCTGATTATGAAATCAAACCGTCAGATCAGAATTCACATTGCTGCATATATGCAGCAAATTTAAATGATGCTGGGTATTGTTAGCAAATTAGTTTCAGATTTGGACATTTCACAAATAATGAACATAACAGTATTATTTTAGTAAATATGTCTATGTATTTCAACATGGAGGTCTTTTTACAATTATAACAGATGTGGGAAAATTATAAATGGTCATGTGGACAGATATATATATATATATATATATATATATATATATATATATATATATATATATATATATATATATATATATATATATATATATATGTATATATGAAGACTTCAGATGCAAAAGCCTCTAAGTGCCGTCTGAAATTTTCTTCTAAAATGAGCATTTTTATCAAGCTTGTATGTTTATGTTCAGTTATTTCACTTTAATGGAAATGAAAATGACCTATTAATTGCCATTAAAGTGAAATTACTGAACCTAAACATACAAGCTTGATAAAAATGCTCATTTTAGAAGAAAATTTCAGATGGCACTTAGAGGCTTTTGCATCTGAAGTCTTCATATATATATTATATATATATAAAGAATTTCTGAATTTCTTTGCTTTTCTTTATTATGAACTGGGCCAGTGTGAGCTTTGGATTAACAGTACCTTAAAAACCCTGAGACTGTCAAAGAAAGCTGAGCACCATGACAGTCATTTAGTGCATAAAGCATTAGAGCCCTGTAGCACATGCTGACTTAGGGCATCCTGGCCCTGCAGCGCATACTTTACAAACCATGCCCTTAAAATGAGGGCCAGAGAGAAAATGGTGAGCTTAACAAAAGGGCCAGTAATGCATGTAAATTTGAAGTCCCAGTCAAGAGAGTCATGTCCCCAGCAGGACCTTAATGCCAATTTTTAGTTTGCAAGAAGTGATTGGACTTGGCCAACGTGCACCCAGTGCCCCAGGCCCTTGACTGGTTAAGAAAAGGTTACATTACTTGTACTGAAAAACTTTAAAAATGAGCACCTGAAGGCCCTAATATACTTAAAGGTGCAGTAAGTGATTTATGAAAAACACTGTTGAAATTGGATCAGACCGAGCACCACAACATACTTGTAGCCAATCAGCAATAGGGGGCATGATCTCATGATGGGCGAGGAGAGAGAGTGAGCAGGAGGGAGATTTGAAGAAAGACTGTAGAAAGAGAGATGACTGAGAGACATTACAAAAGAGAAAAGGTCAGAGGAATATCACTGGAGAAAGAAGGGTTATGAACAGGCAAGAGCTTTAAGACCCACGTTAATATAAGAACAGTTGTCCAGGGAAGGCCTGAAAATGGATGCAGAGATTTTTTCTGCTCCATATGTGTTACAACACAGAAGGGACGGAGACAGGAAATCACAGTAGATGGTGTTTATTGAAACCAGTACGAGATATTGGCAGTGCAGGTAAGTGAACAGTGCAGCAATGGAGATACTTGAAGTGCAGAGTGGTAACACAGTCCTTTTGTGGTTGCAGGTGGAATGGGTCTTGGAGTCGTCGGAGAAGGAGATCGCTGGAGACAAGGAGCACTCACACAGAGACGAGGAATCAGACAAGGAGAACAGGAGACGCCGGAGACAGGTAAGTAGATCACGGGGAGTCCTTAAGGTAAGCATACAGGTAAGTATAATGCAAACGAGACCGGACACTGGAGTGGTGTGTGTGAGTGCTCTTTATACTGGTGTTGATGAGGTGCAGGTGTCGGTGATTAGTATTCTGGTGATTGAGTGCGCTGTGATTGGTGGAAGGTGGAGCCTGACGTGTCTGTGACAATATGTGAGTAACATTGTTTTGTTTTGTTTTTTTGAGTGCGTGTTGCTGGTGACTAAAGGTCTTTGCACACTGAGTCTGAAATTCGCATGCAAAATTTTCGCACGTCAAAAAATTAATTCCACCTCACGTTACGTCAATCACATTTGCACACTGCCTCCGAATCTTTCGTCCGTCATAAAAAAAATTCGGATCAGGTTCGATTTTCTGCATTTTTCGCATCCGTGGCATGCATTTTGAGAGACGTTTGGACAATTCAGAGCCACCGTACGCAAACGCCAAAATCAAGAATGCCATCTGACAAGTTGCTCAAAGCAGTAGCACTGAAACAACGTGTGGAATACAAAGAGACAGAATATAAAGACAGATTGTGCCAGTATCAAAGCATCAAACTGAGCCACTGACATCCTGAAGTAAACTTTGAAACACTCGATCGGGATAATCACGCAGCTCCTTGATGAGGTGAACTCTCCTTTCTATGCAATCTCGGGATTGGATGGACCCAATATTTCCTCTTTCTTTTTCTCTTTTAAAGAAGAGAGAGGACAACTAACGTGCTCAACTGATTCAACAGATTCATTAATACGCATCAGACACAGTGTGCAAGGTCTCTGTGCGTGACGAACAACCAGCTCTTGCTTGTACAGGGAGTGCAGAATTATTAGGCAAGTTGATTTTCTGATCATATTTTTTTCCCAAGCACATTTTACCAATTCCAATCCACATCAATCTTAATAACTACTATTAATATTGTTTTTAATCATTTATAAGTGATATATAATTGTTCATGAAGGCTGGAAATGAAAAATGCCTTATATTCAGGTGTGCAGAATTATTAGGCAAGTTTTCTTTTACAGGCAAAATGAGCCAAAAAAGAGATTTAACTCAGACTGAAAAGTCAAAAATTATTAAATACTCATGAGAAGGATGCAATACTAATGCAATACTAGAAATTGCAAAGTTAAAGCATGACCAAGGGACAGCAAAATGCTCATTGGGTCAGCGGGGTCAGACAAAAACAGGTGGAAAAGAAAAGACACATTAACTGCAAAATAATTAAGAATTATGTGTGAAACCATCAGGAACCCTTTAGTCTCCAGCGCCACCATTTTCCAGAACTGCAACCTACCTGGAGTCTCCAGAAGTGCAAGGTCTCAGGATCTCAGAGACTTAGGTTAGCTAAAGAATCCTAAAAAATGACCCGCACTTGATAAGAATCACAAGCTGAAGTGTTATAAAATACATGAAGACTGGGTTTTTATAGGCCTTATAGACAGACAGATTGAGAGTGATCCTGAAGGACCAGCACCACATCCTCTTGTACCACTGTGAAGAATTTATCTTCCAGAATCTGGCAGTAAGTTTTGAAGATCATTTTTAGTCCATCTCCAGCACATTTCAGGATAAGAGATGGACTAAAAGTGAATCAAACACCTTACTCTTGTATTCTTCCAGTGGTACAAGAGGATGTGGTGTTTCAGGAGTCATTCTCAAGCTGTCTGAATTTAAAACCCATCATGTATTTTTCCAGCTTGTGATTCTTATCAAATCTGGCAGCTAACCTAGTCTCTGAGATCCTAACACCTTTTTGGACTCCAAGGTTGATCTGGAAAATGGTGGCGCTGGAGACTAAAGGGTTTAGTTTCACACTTAATTCTTCACCTTAATTCTTAATTATTTTGCAGTTAACATGTGTCTTTTCTTTTCCACTTGTTTTTGTATGACCCCGCTGACCCAATGAGCATTTTGCTGTCCCTTGGTCATGCTTTAACTTTGCAATTTCTAGTATTGCATTAGTATTGCGTCCTTCTCATGAGTATTTAATAATTTTTGACTTTTCATTCTGAGTTAAATCTCTTTTTTGGCTCATTTTGCCTGTAAAAGAAAACTTGCCTAATAATTCTGCACACCTGAATATAAGGCATTTTTCATTTCCAGCCTTCATGAACAATTATATATCACTTATAAATGATTAAAAACAATATTAATAGTAGTTATTAAGATTGATGTGGATTGGAATTGGTAAAATGTGCTTGGGAAAAAAATATGATCAGAAAATCAACTTGCCTAATAATTTTTTATCTTCCCGCGCGGTCACTACCTCAGCGCTGGGGTCTGCCGTTTTTTCCCGACCTCCACACCGAGGTGTCGAGGTCGTGGAAGCGGCCAGTACAATACAGACTATACAGCCCGCAGACATCACTATATAGCAATATAGTTGGGCTGAAACGTCACGGCTATGGGGCGATGCCTCGGGTCGAGGAGACGCTCGCGAGCCATCTCTCACCCGAGTCCACATCGTCCCTTAAGACCCCGACGCTGCCCACCAAGCCCCTAAAGACAACTTCCAGCTTCCGAGGAGGGTCGGCCAGCACGTGATTCGCCTGTCTGCCGGTGCGCCGCGTCAGATGGACGAGCCAAGTGCTCAAAAAACACCAGAGACCAGTCTCGAGAGACTGGTTCCCTTAGTAGAATATTTGGAAGAGTGGAAAAATCAAATGTTTCGAAGTGGGTGCTGCTCATGGTAGAACAGGGCTACAGAATTCAGTTCGGTTCACGACCGCCCAAGTTCAATGGGGTGCTTCCTACGGTGGTAACCCCAGAGCAGTCTCTGGTGATGGAGCAAGAAGTAATGACGCTTTTGCAAAAAGGGGCTATAGAAAGGGTTTCCCCTCCCAGCAAAATGTCGGGCTTTTACAGCTGCTACTTCATTGTTCCGAAGAAGGATGGAGGGTTGCGTCCGATCATAGATTTACGTGTGTTAAATCGATCAGTAAGGAAGTTGAAGTTCAAAATGCTTACACTCAGACAGATCATCCCTCAGATCAGGTCCGAGGACTGGTTTGTAGCGATAGATCTGAAAGACGCATACTTTCATGTATCCATCCATCCTTCACACAGGAAGTTCCTCAGGTTTGCTTTCGGGGGCGAAGCTTACCAATACAGGGTTCTTCCGTTCGGCCTATCCCTCTCACCCCGCACGTTCACGAAGTGCGTGGATGCAGCGCTGGCTCCGCTGAGACTCCAGGGCATCCACGTGCTGAACTATATCGACGATTGGTTGATACTAGCTCAAACAGAACAATTGGCAGTTCAACATCGAGATGTTGTTCTGTCGCACATGAAAAGGCTTGGGCTGAGGCTCAACGCCAAAAAGAGTGTGCTGGTCCCGAGTCAGGTTGCAAACTACTTAGGTGTAATCTGGGATTCCACCACGATGCAGGCGCAGTTGTCCCCTGCTCGTGTTAGTTCCATTCTCGGGGCCGTGAAAGGGGTGAAATTAGGCCAGTCACTCACTGTAAAACAGTTTCAGAGACTGTTGGGTCTGATGGCAGCTGCGTCCAACGTCATTACTTTTGGCCTCCTGCACATGAGACCCTTACAGTGGTGGCTCAGGACCAAGGGGTTTTCCCCGAGGGGAAATACTTTTCGCATGATCAAAGTCACGCGGCGATGCCTTCGTGCTCTGGTCATGTGGAAGAAGCCTTGGTTCCTAACCCAGGGACCCGTGCTGGGGACTTCTGGTCGTCGTGTAATGCTTACGACAGATTCTTCCCTCACGGGCTGGGGGGCGATCATGAGTGGTCGCTCGGCTCAGGGTCTTTGGGAGGACCATCAGCTCTCCTGGCACATAAATCGGCTGGAGATGATGGCGGTGTTTCTTGCACTGAAACACTTCCTCCCAGACCTGAGAGATCACCATGTGTTGGTCCGTACGGACAACACTGCGGTGGTCTCGTACATCAACCATCAGGGGGGCTTGCGGTCTCGCCTATTATCAAAATTGGCCAGTCGCATCCTCCTCTGGTCCCAGGGAAAGCTCCTCTCGCTGAGAGCAGCTTATATCCCCGGGCGGTTGAATGTGGGAGCGGATGCCCTGTCGAGGCAGGGCGCGAGACCGGGGGAATGGAAACTCCACACCGAGGTGGTGGAGTTGATATGGAAAACTTTCGGTCGAGCTCAAGTCGATCTATTTGCCACAGAGGAGTCAGCTCAGTGCCCTCTGTGGTATTCACTTCAGCACCCAGCACCTCTAGGGCTGGATGCCATGCTACAGACGTGGCCGAGGCTGCGTCTGTATGCGTTCCCCCAGTCTCAATGCTCCCGGGAGTTCTGGAGAAGGTTCGCCAGGAGAAGGTCGACCTAATATTGGTGGCCCCTTACTGACCGACCAGAGTATGGTTTTCAGACATAATGTCTCTACTTCACGGCTCTCCCTTAGAGCTTCCTCTCAGGCAGGATCTCCTGTCTCAAGCGGGCGGCACGATTCTCCATCCCCGCCCAGAAATGTGGAAACTGTGGGCCTGGCCCCTGAGGGGGCAAGGCTCATAGGAACTGGTCTCTCAACCGAGGTTGTGGAGACCATCCTTCACTCCAGAGCTCCCTCCACGAGGAAGTTGTACTTATATAAATGGAAACTGTTCTCTATGTGGTGTGAACAGCATAATTTGGACCCGGTCCATTCTTCTGTCTCTGACGTGCTTCAGTTCCTTCAGGAAAAGTTCTCGGAAGGTTTAACCCCTTCCACGCTGAAAGTATATGTGGCCGCTATTTCGGCTCATCATATCCCTGTAGGGGGCTCCTCGCTGGGTCGAGACCCCCTAGTAGTACGCTTCCTCCGTGGTGCACTCAGGTTGAGACCTGTGGTGCGCACGAAGACCCCGACCTGGGACCTCGCTATTGTGCTCCAAGGGCTGGCTGAGGCTCCCTTCGAGCCGATAGAGGAGGTGTCAGATAAGTTCTTGACACTCAAAACCATCTTTCTTCTGGCTGTCTCTTCCCTGAAGAGAATCAGTGATTTACAAGCGCTGTCAGTCGCTCCATCTTGCCTTGAGTTTGCGCCAGGTATGGTGAAAGCCTTTTTGAATACCAGGCCTGGCTATGTTCCAAAGGTTCCAACGAGGGTCCCAGGTCCCATCGTACTGGAGGCTTTCTGCCCGCCTCCTTTTGCGAGTTTGGATCAGGAAAGGAAGAATCTGCTTTGCCCTGTAAGAGCATTAGATGCTTATGTCCACAGAGCTGCCCTGTGGAGGAAAACAGAACAATTGTTTGTATGTTACGGGTCCCCTAAGAGGGGGGGGCCAAGCATCTAAACAGCGGATGAGCAAGTGGCGAGGCCATCTCACTTGCGTATGAGACGGTGGGGTGCCCGTGTCCTCTGATGGTGCGTGCTCACTCCACGAGAGGTATGGCCGCGTTCAGAGCTCTCCTATCTGGTGTCTCTATGGACCACATCTGTGGTGCGGCTGGATGATCATCCCAGCACACTTTTATCAGATTTTACAATCTTCACCTTAACATCACTCCGGGGGCCAGGGTGCTACAAGATAGCAGCCAGGCACTTGGAGACACGGCGTAGTTGGGATTGCGTTCCCATCACGTCATCCGACGTAGCGTCGATAGTTCCCACGAAAGGGAACGTCTCGGGTTACGAGTGTAACCCCTGTTCCCTGAGTAAGGGAACAAGACGCTACGTCGCGTGGCCGTATCTTCTGCATACTTGGTGCGCTTGCTTCAGACATTTTACAGAAGCTGGCGTGCTTTGTGTTCAGGTGTGCTTTATAGCTTCCTGATCCGTGACGTCACCCGCCTCTGACGTCACGTCTTTTCATTGGTTGGATACAGAGGTGCTTCACGAACACAAAAGACAGAAGGTTCCCATCACGTCATCCGACGTAGCTTCTCGTTCCCTTACTCAGGGAACAGGGGTTACACTCGTAACCCGAGACGTTTTCTGTTTCAGAATGAGAGGTAAGTCAAACCCGAGAAAGCAGGTTAAGTCAAGCCTGTTTCTAAAAGGGAGGTAACTCTTACTCAGAGTCAGTTACCATGGTATCTTACTCTGTGAACCTAACCTGGTCAGGAGCAGGTTTTCTTCAGTAAACCCAGAGTTTCCTTCGGTCTCCTCCCCCTTTTTAAAGTGCAAGTGATGTTTAAATAGTTCACTCATTCATTCATGCTGCAAAAATGCTTTTCCTACGGAGTATTTTTTGTCATATTTCAAGTACAAATATCTAAAAACTTAAATCAAGATTTTGTATAATAAAATGATATAAGATATTTAGTCTTGTCTCCTGGGGGATCTAAATTAAGTGCATTTTACTTAAGTAAAATTATCAATATCTGGCAGTGTGGTAATAAAAATAATCTTAATGCAAACGGAAAACAAGATTATTTGGAATGTCTATTACTAAGTGTGAATTTACAGTAGCTCCGCACACCAATGTCGCACAAGATTAAAATCAACACATTCACTTCAGTGTGTTGAGCACGATGAAGTAACTTGTGACGCGTTTGCCTAGGTTCGAATCCACCTTCTGTTGAGTTTGCTATTCTCCCTTTTCACATTAGAAAGGTATTTATTTTCATGAAAATGTAAATTGCCTACCAAGTGTTTAATAATGATAAAATCATTTACACTCTTATTATTGCATCCTGTTAAATTATTATTTTTTTCTTCTTTTTTTGCATGTGGGATACCATGAAAATGAATATTAGTTCAATAACTTACCATTCTGCCAGTTTTCACCTTTGATATTATAACAGAGATAAGAATTAAACTTGCATTGACTCAGAAGTATGCGGACATCCTTTTGTCACGTGCTGTTGCCATGGTGAATCGTAATATCGGAGCTCCATTGATGATGGCTTTTCATAGTCGTGGTGCTTAACTCAGCTTAACTCCGAGTCAACCTACTCAGAGTCGATTGAACTAACTCAATTCAGCTGTTCTGAAACTGAAAACTTAGAGTTTCCCATTTCAGGGTAAGTCAACTCAGAGTTCAAGTTTTAACTCAGAGTTGGTTGAACCTCCTTATTGAAACGGCCCCTGGTATGATAAAGAGACGTTTACTCTTGCATTGCATGTTTGTGCATTTTGGGGGCGGAGCAATGAAGGGAGGGGTCTGTTTGTTTGGGTTGATTTCGAATATGAACAGCAGCCATGTTTACATGTATACTTTTTTTGTCAGTCCGATTTAAATCACTCCAATTGAAAGATTCAGTGGACTGTTTACATGAGACGTTATCTAATCCGATATGGTGTTTACATATGTTAGTGTTTTCAATCGGAATGACTTTGTGACATGCGCACATTAGCCTATGTTCTGTTTGCCATCTTTTATTCCTGTCAACATGGAGTTCCATTATTTTGTTTGCATGCTATTTTTATGTAAAGTGTTGCTCTTAATCATGCAACAGCATGAATTTGTAGCATATTACTGCTGGAAGGTATGAGGAAAAGACGGGTCCAGGAAGCTGACCTTTTTGGTGGCTGTGCATCTCTAAGGAGCATCTCAATACTATCCCTCCCTGCTCTGAAAAGCAGAAGCGTGTGGATGAAGGTCCGTAGTAATGATACACTGAGTTCCTCTAGTGTATTTAATAAATGTGTATTTTATTTCAGAGATCATGGTTTTTCATGGCCCCTGGACAAACGTCTTTGAAGGCCCACCATGAAAGATAGGACCAGCCTTCTGCATGGCAGTAGACCACTTCAAGGCTTCTATCATACTGCCTGTGTATACTAAAATGTAAATACTCTATATGGATACAAAGCATGGCATATGTTTTGTGTTTGTTCTGGGCGTTATATTTTGTTCAGTTCAAAATTAGTGTCTCCGATTCATTAATTTAGGCTTTGTTCTTATAAAGCCCAATCTGTCTCAGCAGCTTACAAATACTCTGAGATCCTGTTATACACATGAATATGAATGAAAACGCAGAAAAACCCTGGAATGCCTGATTGAGAACCAAGAGCCCTTGTACAAGGCCAGTGGTTTTGCATGAAACCGGATTGCTTAGATATCTTTATTAGGCTAGAATGGTCAAACCCCAGAATGACCAATTTAAAATCCAGCCCTGACTTTACCCTTAGGCTGAACTTTCATTTCCTTATTTTAAAAGAATGCATCGTTAAAATTCTTCGCATGTTCTGTTCTGTTGTTCATTGGCTCCTACTTAGATTTCATAATTTATTCATCAGCAGTGATCTATAACAATTATGTTATTTTAGAGATTGGGACGATTGCTGCACCTGAGAATGAGACGATGACATGCCAGATAACATCCCTATGGAAGTCTGTTTCCACTTCAGAGTCAAATAAATGAATAAATAAGGTAATTGTAACTGTCCTAATTGCAATTTTTATATATATATTATATATATTATATAAATATAAGCATTTATTATAACAATAAATACACCAATTAGATTGGTATAATGTGTTTTTAAAAGTCTGGCAGTCTTTGCTCAAGAGACAGTCTTAAATCATCCATATGGGACTGAATTGCTGAACATGGCTGGACATGGAAAGATAAGCCATTAGGGAATCATCTGGGATAAACCTGATCCCTTTCCATGTGTGTTAAAAAGTAAGCACATAATGATGCATTAACAATTAGAGGGTTTTGGTTGGGTTAGAAAGCTATGGCGCATTAGAAAATATGAGTCAGTTGTAATCTTTGCCCCATACAATCATTAAATCCATTTATTGCCATGCAATGCCTTAATGCATTGATGGAATTAATAGTTTTATTAGAGAAAAATATTGATTTGATATATGATATTATTTTTGCACTAAAGTTTTATCCTGCTCCACCATATTCAGCATCTAGAGGACTTCAAATGACGCTATCGCCCATAAAACCATATTTTGGTAAAATCATTTTGTCCCAGTCTTCATTAATAGGCCACCCAGCTTATACTGTTCACAAACAGCATTACAGTTTTTAGATTTATTGCTCGAAAATGTATTACTTCCTCCTGACCTTGCTGGTCCATTAAAGCAGCACTATCAAAGATGAATACACAGATAATCTGATGAGTACGACTGCAGAGGGGAGAGCTCTAACAGAAGAAGCACAGTAGTGCTGATAACTGTGCGGAAGGCTGGTGTGTTAATGCTCGAAACGTCCCTGGAGATCCATGTTGTGTTAACACTAATCACAGTTGTTGATGTGGATGTTCACAGGGATAACTCACGCTTTTAGCATGAAAATGTACAGATGTGATACAGTGTCTGCTGCAGATTTGACATTATAGGGTTTCTTTTAGCAACATTAGTGGAGAGAAAAAAGCAAATGAGAAAAAAAGAAACATCCAACATCATTTTTTTTTTTTTTTTTTTGTATATGAAAACTCCCACCCGCCTAGCAAATCTCTATTTATACCAGACATCCTCATCTGTACCTATTATATTACCAATTCCAAACCACATCAATCTTAATCACTACTATTATTTTTGTATTTAATCACTTATAAGTGATATATAATTGTTCATTAAGGCTGGAAATGAAAAACACCTTATATTCAGGCGTGCATAATTATTACGCAGGTTTTCAGGAAAAAAAAGATATTTAAATGCACATGAGAAGGATGCAATACTAATGTAATACTAGAAATTGCAAAATTAAGGCATGACCAATGGACAGAAAAGCAGGGTCAGACAAAAACAGTTGGAGAGGAAAAGACATGTTAACTGCAAAAGAATTAAGGTGAAGAATTAAGTGTGAAACCATCAGGAACCCTTTAGTCTCCAGCGCCACCATTTTCCAGAGCTGCAACCTACCTGGAGTCTCCAGAAGTGCAAGGTGTCAGGATCTCAGAGACTTAGGTTAGGTAAAGAATCCTAAAAAATGACCCACACTTAAGAATCACAAGCTGAAGTGTTGTAAAATACATGAAGACTGTTTTCTATAGGCTTTATAGACAGACAGACAGACAGATTGAGAGTGACTCTTGAAGTTTGAAGAATGTATCTTCCAGAATTTGGCAATCAGACTTTTCAGTCTGAGTAAAGTCTCTTTTTTGGCTCATTTTGCCTGTAAAAGAAAACCACTTTATACATAAGGCGTTTTTCATTTCCAGCCTTCATGAACAATTATATATCACTTATAAATTATTAAATACAAAATTAATAGTAGTTATTAAGATTGATGTGGTTTGGAATTGGTAAAATGTGCTTGGAAAAAAGTATGATCAGAAAAAACTTGCCTAACAATTCTGCACACTAGGTTTTGCAAGAAAATACACTGCAAAAAAAAATTTCTTCCTTAGTATTTTTGTCTTGTTATCCAGTACAAATATCTAATTATTAAATCAAGATTTACTTGAGAAGCATAATTACTTATTATGTTGAGTTTTGTTTAATGAAAAAAATATTTAAAAAAATTAAGACACTCCATGCATAAAACAAGGGAAAAAAAAAAAACTGCCAATGGAGTCAGAAAAATAACCTTGATATTCCTTAAAATTATATATATGTTGTTCTAAGCATAAATTTTTATATTGATGCAAAATTAAACTTAATTTTAGAAAAAGGACTTCAAAGGATTTCAAACAAATGTACCTTGATTTAAGAATGTTTAGATATTTGTACTGGAAAACATGACAAAAATACTGAAGAAGAAAATCTTTTTTTTTTTCACTTTTAATTCAATGTGCTACTTGCTGTTTTCTTTGTAATTAATTGTGAAATTTAATAGCAATTTGTTTTGTGAAACAGGGAAAATTGTTTAAATGTAAATCCTACACCATTCTTTTTTCTTCAGTGTAGTCAGCTGAACTGATTTGAAGTCCTGAGTAAATTAAACCATTCTAATAAGTAGCGTTGAACAACAAATATAGGAAAAATATAGAGTTGCTCTTTATAGGAGAGACTGGACACCATGTAGGTCAATAATACTAACCTACATTGTACAGTAACATACAGTGTGTGGACATCCAAACACATCTCTCTAGATCACCTCATCCTCTCTTTCTCACTTTAAGTGACTGTAAAATTCAGAGTGCATCATTCAGACCTAGTAGCAGACCATCACTCCTGCCGTTTCCCTTCCTTTTCAAATATATAGAAGATAGGACAAGCTACAGTATATGTCACTGGCCACTCGGTTAGCCACTTTTCACATTCCTTGCAGTAAGTCCTTTGAAGCTTCAGCCTCAAATTAAAGATTTACAGATACGCCACACGCCCTGTTGTACCCCGGCCATTCTCTTCAGCCCATATCAGTCCTTCAACTTCACAGACCTCTCCAAGTAAAAGCTTTCTAAGAGCTAGGGGTGGAAAAGAAACCGAAAATTACTAAAAGAGCACCACAGAGTTGAACTACTCAACAGGGCACTTTGTTCACACTGTGATTACAGACCATGTGTTGGTTGTCGTGATGTTAGGAATTAACATAGAGGGTCCTGCAGTGAAATGAGACACCCTACACAGCACTAAAGTGTCGCTAAGATACTCGAGTTAGCATTTGCTCACAATGAACAATATATAGGAAAAAATGGAAAAGCGTAGCGCCAGATCACAGTCCAAACAAATACTTATACATACAGCTTCTGGTGGTGCCTAGATCCAAAGATAACTCCAAGATCAAAAAAATGAAAGATCTGCATACGAGAATGAAGTAAAAAAAAAAAGCTCCAACTAATTTATTATCCAGAGGGCACAAAAAGTGCAAAAGTACAAAAAGTACAAGTGGGTGAACAAGTGGGTGAAATTTTTGGGTGAACTAACCCTTTAAGTATTTTTACGCATCTTTCATGTCATAAACATATATGTATAATTTACCCTTTTATCATTTTGTAGATAAATGCAAGATCCCTAAACCCCATCCTGTTGACTGTTTTAAATAATAATATAATATAATATAATATAATATAATATAATATAATATAATATAATATAATATAATATAATATAATATAATATAATATAATATAATATAATATAATATAATATAATATGTAAGCAATAAGGTATGAAAGGCTGTGCTGTATCTTGAATAAGTCAAAACTTAACAAAAACTCTTACTAAAAGCCTTCCTTCCACTGGAAAAAATAGCCCCTGACAGTGAACAGCAACAGAAGTTACATTATTACACCATTAGATGGCGGCAAAGACTGTCTTTATGAGTGTGCCAGTCAGTAGCGAAGACTTTTATATTGAAAAGACTGAATTGCTGTGAACACGGAACAAGACGCAACTGACAAATGCTTTGACTAGTGCTGTCAGTCATGGGAAAACCCCTTAAATGTTAAAATGGACAAGATAATACATCGGACATTTAAAAGATTTTTTATTGTGAACAAATGACTGACCTGAAGGAAAATGCTAAATCTGAATGCAGGTAATAAACTCGCTCACTCGATCTCTTTCTCACAATACTCTTCTACATAATACAGTAAGCTTCAATGAACAATATCAATTGAGAATATACAGTTTATGTTGCTAAGAGTGGTTGCTAAGTGTGTTGTGATACACAGAACCGTTGGGTGAAGCGGTCATAGCCGTGTTTTATCGTGAATAAAATCAGAATCAAGGACATGAACTAACCGTTTAATATAATATAATATAATATAATATAATATAATATAATATAATATCATATAATATAATGCCTTTCTTTAAATTATTGTTTAATAGCAGTAAATCTAAGCTGCAACTGAAGACAAGTTTTGACTTCTGAGTTGGAATCAATCATCCAAACAGCATTTATTTACAGCCAGCTAGATGAGATTCAGGGTTATCTTTGAAGTGTGTCTCTCTGCTGTTTCAAACCTCAGGAGAAGCATATTAGATGTCACAAAGTATGTGTTCTTGGCATGAAAGTGTGTGGTGCCAAATTGCTTCTGCAGTGAGCAAATAGATGGACTCTCAGTTCAATGACAGTTCAACAGACCTGGTGCAAATAGAGAGAGAAAGTGACCAAGAGGGTGTCATATGCTTCCCAGCTATGAACAGCCATGCCGAGTGGACAGTCTGGGCTCTACGATGGTCCCATGCGCTCTGTTCACAAACTGGCAAATTGAGCCGCACAGAAGTTAATTACATTTGTGAGGTTATTTAATGTGATGTGCTTCCAAGCCAGTAGTCTGTCAAAGCAGCATGTAAATAGAAATATTTTTTCTGTAAATCAGTGGACACTGGTGCAAAATAATTGTATAATTGACTTCCGCAAATTGGTTTCTTATTCTTTTTGCCAATCAAGAAACTATTTAGTGACACAGTTTGAAATTGCCAGCAGGCAATACTTTATATAACAGCTAAGTGAGAAATCGAGAGCTTTGACGGCAATGAAGTAAATTCATTACCTAACCGCACCAACACCATCTCGATCATAGAGCTGAGTGTGTCAGAAGCCTGAGGTGTTAATTGTTTTCATCACAGGTTTTGATAGTGGTAATCTGTTTCAGTTCCAGCCCTGTTCCTGAGGACACTGCAGTGGTTTGAGAGAGTCGACATGATTTATGTGGCGCTCTTATCTTTCTGCTTTTGTTCCTCTATTAGGCAAGAGCCTCCAGCAGGGAAAGAGTATCTGTTAGAATACTGTGGGCATGTCACGTCACTGTCACCATTCTCTCCTGGACACCCATCATTGATCTTTAGAGCCTTTGTTAGGTAAATGACTGATATCCTGTGCTGAAGAATTAACGGCGAAGTGATTGCAGTGATCATGACTGAGGTTTGTAATTAATATTGATGCATGCCCTCTGCCAGCTTGTTCTCATGATTCAGTCGTACTTATAGGTATGAAAAATGTGTGCGCAAAAATTTGCAAACAAAATAATAGCCTTACTCTTCCTTCTTCTTTTCAAACAAAACAGTCTACAACAAGAAGGGTCTTCAACCTTTTTCACAAAAATAGATTCATTATAAGGTTGCAATTGTAAGATATTAATTCGCAATTACGAGGAAATATGATAAATATTAAATAATGTCGCAACTGAGAGATGAAGTCATTGCTTTTGTGAAGTCACAGTTAAATGAAAATTCTGTCATTGATTACTCACCCTCATGTTGTATCACACCCGTAAGACCTTTGTTCATATTCGGAACACAAATTAAGATATTTTTTCATAAAATTCCATGGCTCAGTGAGGCCTCTATTGACAGCAAGAAAATTAACACTTTCAGATGCCCAGAAAGCTACTAAAGATGTATTTAAAACAGTTCATGTGACTACAGTGGTTCAACCTTAATGTTATGAAGCGAAGAGAATAGTTTTTGTGCACCAAAATAACAACTGCATTCAACAATATCTAGTGATGGGCGAATTCAAAACACTGCTTCATGAAGCTTTGAAGCTTTATGAATCATTTGTTTCGATACACACCACGAACCACTGATTTGAAACAAAAAATTCGTAAATCTTCAAAGCTTCATGAAGCAGTGTTTTGAAATCACCCATCACTAGATATTGTTGAATAAAGTCATTATTTTGGGGTTTTTTTGGCACACAAAAAGTAGGTTGAATCACTGTAGTCACATGAACTGTTTTAAATATGTCTTTAGTAGCTTTCTGGACATCTGAAAGTGTTAATTATCTTGCTGTCAATGGAGGCCTCACTGAGCCATCGAATTTGATCAAAAATATCTTAATTTGTGTTCTGAAGATGAACAAAGGTCTTATGGGTGTGGAACAACATGAGCGTAAGTAATTAATGACATTTTTTTTATTTTTTGGGTGAATTAACCCTTTAAGAGAAATAAAGTCACAACTGCAAGTTATATAATTGGAAGATATAAAGACACAATTACAAAAAACAAAGTCACAGCAACTACAAGTTAAAAAGTCGCATAGAATGATATGAAGGCTCAATTGCGAGAAATAACCGCAAATACAAGAAACAAAGTCACGCTGCAAGATATATAGTCGCAAATACAATATATAAAGTTATAATTGCAAAGATATATAAAGTTGCATTGTAAGATACAAAGTGTAGCATTCTGAGAAACAGTGCCCATTTGAGAAACAAAGTCGCAATAGCAAGATATAAAGTCAGTGTGTAATATAAAGCCACAACTATGAGAAATAACTGCAATTACAAGAAACAAAGTCACAATATAAAGATATACGAGACACAATATACGAGATATAAAGGCATGAGAGATATAAAGTCACAATTACAAAAAATTATATTGCAAATGCAAGATAATATAATGTTAGTATTGTGAGATATAAAGTTACATTGTTACGGGGCATAAACTTTCAACAAAAATTTCAAGAGCAATTTTTGAAGGGTTCTGTTTTTTTCTTTTCTCTGTCATTTTATGTGGCCAACAACACAAAGTGATAGTTGTTTAAATACCAGTTAGGTTCATAGGTTCACCACGCAGTCATGTTAGTTATTAAATTATCTTGTGTCCTCCACATAGTATTTGAGGTTTCATCTAGAACAGAGAACATCTCTTACTATATTCAACTGCAGCAAGCCAACTGATCTGTCACTTAACATCATATTGAGCAACACCCAATACAATGGTAGATCTACAATATCCTCTTGAGACCCCCAAATGTTTTTTTTTTTTTTAAATTTAGTATTTTTTCACGTCATTATATTGTTTAGAGCATAAGAAACAAATGAAAAAATAACATTTTTAAAAAATTATATTTTATTCATATGTTATGATATGTCCTCTGTAGTGGACACCAGGACTAAGTTGTTTAAAAAAAAAATGACATGAAATGACATGTATAGGCAAAAACAATGGGATTTTTTTTTAATCACCAATCAATTTTTAGGCTTCAGGATTGTTTTTAACCAAACTTTGTATAAAGATGATTCTCAACTATGTTATGAAACATATAATGGAATTAATTGATATACCATTTTACTTTATGCAGTATGAGGGTAAAATGGCCATACATCGGTTTTCCCATTCAATACAATGTATCTATACACTGTATCTAATTTGCATATTATTGTATTCTTGGAGCAACATGCAATGAAAAAAGAAGTGTAATAATGGGAGCAATAATTGGCAACATTTTCATAATAATATCTAATAATTAATAGGAATATTGATATATAATTTCTTTCCCTATTCACTTGTTGTGTCTCCTGAAATGCCTGATAAACATGATTTAAGTCCCGGTGTCCTCTACAGTGGACATGTATGAAATCAATGTTCTGTTTCATAACAGAAAGTCATATTTTGATTTGAAACCCCATAACATTTTCCTGAGATGTTGATTTATAATAAACAATTTGAAACTGAATCCGATTTAAATAATCACAAAATATTATCATATTTCCATAAGAGTGCTAATTTTCATTTTTTTAGTCATATTTAAAGACCAAGAAGTTGTTGTTGTAATGGGGAAACCTCTAAAAATCTGGTATCTCTGCAAAGCCCTGAATGTGCTCTTTACAGGACATCCAGACTTAAAACTGTGACATGTATGATGTCAGAAAAAACCACTAAAATATAATGTCCACTACAGAGGACAGAAGTCTATTCCTGGGTCCCAGGAGGATATAAGCCTAATATCAGTTCACACATAGGCTTATCATTGTGTTATTTTAGTGGTTTGTCATGTTTTTCCAAATTAAATGGTGAAGAAAGCTCTGAATTGACTGGAGTTCATGTAACACAGTAAGTGTCACATGTGTTTGAGTTTGTGTAGTAGATGAAACAACGCCATTCATTCACACATTAAAATCTTTGCTGTGGGTGAAACTCACGTAACACTTGTTCATTACAAGGATAATACACATTAGTAAAAGCACCCTTTTTCATTTTCTTTGTCTACAGATAAACAGTCCTGACCCTCTCCAATCCCCCATTCAAGAAAAAAGTAGCAATAGCAAGATAAAAATTCCCACTGTGAGATATAAAATTGCAATTACAAGAAAGTTGCAATAGAAAGACAGTCAGATTTTGAGATTTAATGTAACATTGCAAGATATATCGTCAAAATGGTAATTCCAAATTACCAAAATAGACCATAGGTTTTAGGGGTGGTGAATGATATTTTTTTTAAAATAAACTCTGAAATGGTACACATGTTAAAAAAAAACATTCTACAGTAGTGATCAACTCTGATGAATTACAAAGTGGAAATGTTGCTATTTTTATATAATGGCAGGTAAAGTTGTAGGACATTATGTCCCATGTCTCAAGAGTGAAATGATTTATCATTGAATGCATATGTGAGGCAAGCGTCTGAATTTCAATGAGCTCTTCTACATATCTTACAGCAGGGGTCTGTCTCAGAGCAGCAGTGTCACTGGGATCTAATGACACACATGTCCTAGGCTTTACTCCATATTAATAAGCACTCCGTCCACCTCAGCATCCCAGATTTCCTCAACAACGTCTGCTTCCACTGATAACAGCGATTCAGACATCAGATTACATGAGAAGATGAACTATGACTCTTGTTGGAAAATCCTAGTCAACAATTCGCCTGATTTTGTAGATCACCATCCTCCTCAATGCAGAGTAAGTAAGTTTCTTAATCTTTTCTGGTGTTTGAGTGGCCCGTGCCACTTGCTGTAACTTTGAACAATGGCTTCTAAACACAGCGGGAGGTTATCAGTTCTCGACCCTGGCTTTAAAACCCGCCTTATGTAGTTAGTAAGCAATAAGATATTTCCTCTTGGCCTACAACAGCTATATTTGCACACTAACGTGACAAGAATGAAGCAAATCTATAAATAAATAAATAAATAACAGGACAGACATCTGGTTTTGCAGATAAGACAGCCATTGCATGATATTGATTATGGTCTGCCTCTTCTCAGCACTATACAGATCTGCTGATTTAACATTTACAGATGAGGAAATTCCATGATATCTGCTGGCATGTTCATGTATTATCCTCTTACCCAAGATGAATTAAACTGAACTATCCCACTCTCTGTATCTGGAGATTGTAAAGCCCAAGTTATCCAGTCTTAACATAAAACTTGATGTTAGGGTGCAAAGTCATGGCGTTTTGGTCCTGAACGTATCGGTGACCATGAACAAAACATTTTCATTCATTTGCATGTACTGACACTAAAGTGAACCTACTGAAAGATATGCCCTACATTGAATGGGTGTTTTGATTCGAAACTATTTTCAAAGAGAGAAAGAAGCAGAAGAGTTGAGGATGTAATAATGTATGATGACTATAATGAGGTAAGAAAGTAACTGAGACTCATTCATTTATGTAGGTGGTTATTGTCCATTTCTATAGTTTGAAAAAGGTCAAATGCTACTTAATAAAACTGAGAAATCAATTAACAATACATTAATGCAATAAAAAAAACATTAAATATTTTATACAGAACCACTGGAATATACACACACACAAGAGAGAACCACACTGAGACAAAGGATGACTGAAAGATGATTTGGATGGCTGGTAAGCAGCTAGCAAGATAAAGCAAGTAAATGGCAAGGCATTCATTTCTGAAACAGTCCCTGAAAATACAGCTATACAATAACTGGACCAGATTTTAAGTAGTCCTCTATGTTCACAGAGAACATGCTAAAAGGAAATACTGAAAAAAAAAAAAGTTTTGTTGTGACCAAGGTTAACTCACTTTTTATTCCAAAGGAGGATGAAATCTGTTCGGTTTTGCTTGATATTTTTAGAAAATACTCTTTGACAATGGGTATTGGGTATAAAGGAAAAATCCTCAACCCCTGTTTTAACTTTGGTTCCCCGTTGATCTTGGGGAGCTGGCATGGCACCGGGCCGATATACACTGTTCGCAGGGTCAGGGCAGCAGGCTAGTCTTCTTACAGGCTGCCAGAACAGATGACATTTTGATGCTCTTGTCTTCAAAAGAGAAAGAGAGAGAGTGAGAGTGAGACAGAAACAAGAAAATGGAAATCTTGGCTCTATCAAACAAGCTTTCAAAAGCCATTTCAGGCAAGAACATTGTCATTTTTGTAGCGCAGGGCTCAATAAACACTGGCAGGTGCTTGCTGGCATGGGTGAAGAGTTAATCATAGCCGAACACTCACCAGATGAACACTGTCAATACAGACGACTGTGATGAAAATAGATTGCACTTGTGATTGTGGAAGGCCTTTCAACTGTTTATGTAAGTTTCACAAAGAGTTGCTCCTAAAAGGCGGTTTACATTTGTCCGTATATGCATTCGTTTTGAAAAATGTGGGGGGACCATCAAAAATGGTATTAATTCAAATTCACTTGCATCAGATGGAAAAAATTCCTGGAATGTTTTTCCTCCAAAACCTTGATTTCTCTAAGGCTGATGAAGAATTCATATACATCTTTGATGGCCTTGGGGTGAGTAAATAATCAGAAAATTTTCATTTTTGGGCAAACTATTCCTTTAAGCTGCAAAATTGCAAAGAAAATGGAAATTTGTGATGTGAAACTAAATTATTTTTTGGGGGGGGGGGGGGGGCAATAAAAATGATATGATAAATAGAGATAGGAATAGTAGCAGATTGTTTTACCATTTTTATAGATAATTTCTGCAAAATTGCATTGAAAACTGTCCAAATACACTGATCGTCCATAGATTAAAAAAGAGCCAAACACTGTCTGAGAAAATTGTGGATGGCAACAATTGCTAAGATAGGGTTAGTCAATAAAGTAGGGCTTAGCAAAGGGTGGTTGCAAACAGCTTTTGCTGCTTAATATTTTTGTGGAAACCATAATACTTTTTTCCCCCCAGGATTCTTTGGTGAATAGAAAGTAGAAATCTTTTGTAACATTATAAATGTCTTTACTGTCATTAAAGTATTAATTTAGTATTAAATATTTTGGAATCATACTTATCCCAAACTTTTAAATGGTAATGTAACATGGGTTCTGCAAAAATATTAAGCAGCACAACTGTTTTCAACATTGTTAATAATAAGAAATGCTTTTTCAGCAGAAAATCAACATATTAGAAAAATTTGTGAAGGATCATGTGACACTGAAGACTGGTGTAATGACAGGAATAAATTACGTTTAAAAATTTGAAATTGTAATAATATTTCACAATTTTACTTTTTCCTGTATTTATGTGCCAATAAATGCGGCTTTGGTGAGACTTCTTTCAAAAAAAGTAAAATTCTAAAAGATTCCAAACTTTTTCGGTAGTGTAAATGCATCCCCATATAAAACAACCATTGTCCAAAAGGGTTTTAGAATAAATTAAGTCTTTAAAAAATAAAAACATCTCTTTCTTATCAATCTTGGAGCATATTTTAAGAACATTTTGAACTAGATCTGTCTCCTCCTGCAGTAATTCATGACACAACTCTTAGAGATAAAACTATGAAATAATACAGGCACGGGGGTTGGCCTGTGGCATGATATGGGTTTTTGTTGACCTTACGTACATCTGCATATGGAACTGGAGTGCTGTGAAATGCTAAATGTGAATGATGCAATCCCTGGAGATTCAGGATTCAGGGCCTTATCAGTCCATAGCCTCTGGCATTAGAGATGCCAGCTCCATTACCCTGGCCTGTATCGGTTCCCTGGGCAGTGTGAAGCGTAGGGCACATCACACTGTGCCTAAAGCCTTGTATCATTTGCAGACATTCATTCCAGATTTCTTTCCCTTTCTACCCTTGTCATGCCTTCTGGCATAACTTAAAATGTCTGACACAGAGATGAGCCAAAGGAGCATTCATGCTATTATTATTGTTTCCCCTCTCTCCTCTTTCGAACCAGCTGGCCCAGGGGAAGATCTGCTGACCTATACCCAATTGACTGGGGACCGCTTTCATATTCATGTTTAGCAATGACAGAGTAAAAGGGAGCCTAATCTTTTGTAAATGTATTCAAGGCTAAGGTTCAGAAATAACTAGGATTCAAACGGCATGCATCCTCCCAAAGCTATTCCTAGGCAATTACAGACTTGGATAGGCTTTATATCAAATTCTACCTAGTGACTTTGTTGATCCTCTGAAGCTATTTGCTATTTTTCCCACAAGCCCAACGTCATCTTCACCTCACTGAGCTTGGCATTATAATAATAATAATACAAAATAATAAAAATAATTATTATTATTATGCTGTGATTCTTCTGAAAGTTTGGATTTTTGTTTCTGCATGAGCTGATAATAAGGCCACAGCCACATGAAGCCAGAGCTTTCCCTATCCAATCTTTTTTCCCCTCATTCTAAAAACAAATTCCTTAAACACTGCATTGTCCCAAGAATTATATGTACACACAGAACCACTGAAACTGACTCAAAACGATGTGGTATACATGCCAGACCAGTAGTTGGCACTGTAATTCTGCCACAGAGATACACTAAAAATGGAGAAGGAGACTTGGAGCATGTGCATAAAGCTTGCGCGCTGTATACAAACTTTAATAATGGGCTCAGTAGCTTCTGCAGCATGAACTGTTACGTGATGTAGCGGTGTCTGACTAGGGTCGCGACGTGGGGTGATGACATCATCATTTCACAAAATATACGGATTGGCTGTACACATGAAAACTCATGTCGCCGATACGATACAAATTTTTTTACGTATACAGCTAAATGTGTCTCCATGTGGATGGGCTTTGTCAGGTAATTTTGCATTTAAAGCATTTATGGTAACACTTTAAAATAAGGTTCATTAGTTAAACATTAGTTAATGTATTAACTAACATGAACTAACCATGAGCAATACATTTGTATTTACTAATCTTCGTTAATGTTAGTTAATGAAAATACAGTTGTTCATTGTTTGTTCATGTTAGTTCACAGTGCATTAACTAATTTTTTTTCAAGATTTTAATTATATATTAGTAAATGTTGAAATTAACATTAACATTTTGATTTATTCTGGATTTTCCTGAAATCATTATGACCAGTAAATTATGGGAGGCTAATGCTACCGTAAATCTGTGTCCAGGGTAGAACAAACTGATGGCGCTTGAATGAAGGAGCAGTAGGCACTTCATCTGAAGACCTTTTGATTTCTGTCTACCACTGATTTAGTAAGATGGAAGTGGCTAAATTAACCCTTAAATGCATGACTGTTTCGCCAATCATTCTTACATATTCGGGTCTTTATCGACCCAGATCTATATCTAACACGGAAGGATCTCTACCTGACGCGATAATATAAAACTCTTCTGATAATAGAGTAACAATTACAGAAGAATAAAATAAAGCATATTTTGTTACCTTTTGGAGCTTGAAAGGGCTCAGTTTGAGCAGATGTTTTATGCCATCATCACTGTCCTCGTCAGAGCTCATTTCCCAGTAAATTCAGCAAATAATGGGCTAGTTTTATGTTTGAGGTCACGAATATGAGCCCATTCGCGATCTCAAATGTATTCTTAAAACTATATAATTTTCAACATCTTCAAAATCAATATTTCGATCGCTAACAGCTTCACCAGATCCATCCAGTAACAGTTACAGTCATATTTGATTGCGTTCAGTACTTGCTCTGCAGTAAATCGCTGAGCCATTTCATGTTTTTCTTATTATTTCGTTTTCTGTCTGAATGAGTCACTTTAGCATTGTGTTTCAGACATTTCCACCTTGTGGAATAAAGGTGAATTGCACTTCCGTCATCTAATGCCGAGTTCAGACTGCACGATTTTAGCCCCGATTTTGGCTCGCCGACAGGTTTTGAGAAATCGCCGACAAATGCCCGAAATCACAGGCAAATCGGTGCTCGTTCACGCGAGTGACAATCACGCAGTGTGAATGAGCAAAGACGCGATCTGAGAGAATCGCCGACGAGTCGCCGACGCCCGTGAGATATTTGGCATGCTAAATATCTGGACCTGTCGGCGATTCAAAATCCTGCTGTGTGAAAAGTGTTCTGACTGAAAACTACATCGGCAATGACTGACAGCCAATGAGAGAGCAAGATACAGAGCAGCGGGGAGTTCGGGGAGGAGTTATAGACCACAATATCAGCAAGCATGGCTTCATTCACATAAACATTACAATTCTATCAAACGGAAACAAAACACAAACATTTGCTTGACCATCTGCAACAGCAGTACATTGAAAAGTTATGTATTTACCTCCAACTCTCGTTGCAGAACACACAATCCACACCATTTCCTCCTCCATATTATTTTTTTCTTTTTCTTATATTCGCTGCAAATCAGCTCACAGGCAACTCGTATTGCAAGCTTCTTGCGGGCTACCGTTTTTAATAATAATAATAATAACTCCGGTCCTGCACGCGTGATATTGCGTTGTTTCCTTGTCACATCTCGCGGTTGTGAAACGTAGTTTGCGTGCCAGACAGAGTTGTCTGCGATTCTTCCTATTGTAAAGTCATGCAGTGTGAAACCTTCTGTCTCTGATCCATCGTGCAGTGTGAACACAACAGCGACTGAATGCTGGCCAAGATAGTCATGCAGTGTGAAAAGAACAGTGACCCGACTACTTTGAAAATCGTGCAGTCTGAACTCGGCATAAGGTTCAATTATTGTTGTGCAGAAAAAATATACTTGCACTCATACACACCTCAGGTTGTTTGCGACCCTATACAATTTTTACAAAAAATGAATACAAAAATAGGCATTCTTTTATAATTTTATGATTTTTTTCTTGTTATATTCTTTATAATGAATTGATTGAGGAATACCAAGAAGGTTGATGTCTAACTTTAAAAAGTGAACGAGGAGGAGGGTAATGAATGACATCCCGGGTCACTAAAGACCAGAGGTATACATTTAAGGGTTAAATACACTTTTGTACGAGTAAGCAGTAGGCAACCGACTAAAGGTATTAGCTAACTTATTACACCCTCTGACGAAGATCAGACTGGCGAGTTTATGTCCGTGAGTTCACCGCAAACCCGGGGCGAGTATCTCTGAGCGGCACTGGGTCCCTGATGAACGAATAATTGATAGTACGGGATACCGGGATGACATTAAGTGAACTTCACAGGGGTGCTGAAAAGACATACACGCGTTAAACCTTCACCCAGGCCATCAGATTCCGTTTTTGGGCTGATGGGGGGTTCCTTACAGTGTTACCGCATTTATAAACCTTCAAAATGATTGTGCAGTATAGTGCTCTGAATGGTACAATATGACAAGCAAGTATATCAAATAAGACTTATTACTAAAATCTAGTTTAACTTAGCAGATGTTTTAGTAAAACAGGTTTTGCACCAGAGACATTCACAACAGCTGCGAGAGACTGCCATATGCATATTTTTGTGTTTTTTTTTTTTCTCTTGCAGGTTCTCTGTTGAGAGTACCTCGAACAACTCTAAAGCATAGTGTTTAGTTGTTAAATTTTTAATGATGAATTAATTAGAGAGAGGAGGAATTAAAGACAAGGTAATGTATTATTCAGATGAGCAATGCCTAGATAAAATGCCTGGTTGCTTTAAACTGCTTATACAGTGTATTTGTCATGTGTCAATGTGGTACACCTCAGTGGACTCACAAAACATCTCATCAGACTCACTTCAAGGCTAACAATCCCAATAATACTGCTGTTTACAGTCATGTACACTTTACCTAGTAGGCATCATATTTAAAGATAAATATTTACATGGCATCTTAAAGATGCCATGTAATCAAAATCGAGTTTTGTAATTTTTAGTCTATGTCTTTTAGCTTTGAGGCCATCTAATGTAAGGGGTGGGAATCTTTAGGCACCTTGTGATCTGATCCGATTCCAATTCTGAGAATCACGATCCATTTCTAAAACGATTCTTGATCCATATATCCCCTTTATTATTTAGGCATAATGAGTCTACCAACATTGAATATCAAAATTATTTCTGCATTTTTTTATTAAATTACATGTACTTTTAAAAATAATTACAAATTAATAATACATCAAAACAACTGTATGTTAAGTAAATTAGTAATAAAGTGGAACAAGCAATAAACAAAATGTGCTGTCAGTATCTCAGTGTGCTTTATGTATCTGAATGTTTTCCAGACAAGAACAGTGAGGGATTTTTTTTTCTTTCTCAGCATTATTACTGTTTCCTTTCAAGGGAAATTGTGCTGCGTCGAATGAGCACTTCGGGGAACACCTTTGCGTGACTGTCGTTTGAAGCATGTGTGCAACTAGTCCAATCTTGATTGGTGCTGCGTCACCTTGTGATGTGACGGCAAACCACAGAAGCTATAAAATGAAGCCTGCACAAGGCAACATTAGCTTCTGCTCCTCAGCAAGAACTATCTTGAAACTGTCTGTCTTATTTATTTTGTGTCTGTCCAAAGAAATAATATAAAATAAAGCTGAGTGAAAAACAGTTCTGTGTGCCTCCCTGCCCTAGATACATCACGGGTGGGGACACACATGAGTTACATGTGAGCTGTTTGGGAGCATGCATGGGTTCTCAAGGGAGCTACATGTGTGCACTGTAAGCAGCTGCCTCGGCTCGCACTCCCTGCAGTTTGGGTTCTGCGTCTACTGAGGTGGCGTGGTGTCTCAGATCAAGAGGGTCACAGCTGGATCCAGCAAAGATCAGCCCGTTAAGGCAGCATGGTGTCTCAAATCAAGGGGGTCGCAGCTGGGTCCAGCAGAGGAGTTTGAGACTGTCTCTGCCCTTTCTCTACTCGAGTCTGCTGGCTCTTGCGCTCCGTGGCTTCCGGATAAGATGAGTGTGAGTCTGATGCTGGTACTGTCTAGTTCTGAGGAATTAGACGTCCTTAGCATCGATGCAGGGGATATTGAGGACTCGCCACCTCTTTCCCCTGCATATGAGGAGCTCTTGGAGGTTGTGACTCGCACTGTCAACATGTTAAACATCGACTGGCCAGTCGAGAAGCAGAGCCCCTTCTGCAAAACAGAGCACAACCTCCATGTCGGGGCCTGCCTTTTTTTTCGATCTCCATACTGAGATATCAGGATTGCGGAAAAGGCTATTCTCATCCCATATTTCCAGCCCTACAATTTCGAATTATTCATCGATCCTGGGGGTAAAGGAGAATGTCTATGGGATGATGCCCAGGGTGGAAGAGACTTTAGCATCATATCTCTCCCCTAACAATCACCTTCTAGCCTTTTTGGCGACTTGGTCAGCTTGGTCGTTGAGAGGTTCCAGGAGGCTAAGCAACAGTGGGGGGCTCGAGTGTTGCTGCTCGAGCCCCCTCAAAGAGCCTGGAGGTTGAAGCAGCACTCTCGCCAAAACAGAAAACAAATCTGAGGAATGTCATTCTCTCGAGGAAGGCTTCAGAAAAGAGGTCCTGACACCGAGCGCAGGTTTCTGAGGGATGCCCCCCCTCAGGGGGAACAGCAAAAATTCACTTCTCCCTGGAGCCCTCAGGAAATCTAATTGTTAACCCTGCCACCTTTGGAGCTTCGGGGCACATTGTTTTCCAACAAATGCATATCTCAGTGTCTGTCTGAGTTTGTTGCGGCCCTGCAGAGTTTGTTTCCTCGAAAGAAGCTAGTAGAAAAATCATTTTGGTTGTTCCATGTAGTCCAGCTGCTTTAAAGCATCAAGCACAGTATTCAAAGTATACCCGAGGTCAGCCTCAAGAGGTATACTACAGGAAGCCTTGCAGCCTCCTTCCAAATGTGTCTCAGTTTGAATCCCGACCACCCAGATTCAATGGGGTGCTGTCTACCATAATGATCCTCGAGCAGGATCGGGCATTGGAAAAAGAAGTACAGTCTCTTTTGGCAAAGGGGGCCATAGAACGTATTCCTCCTATCGAATGGGACTCCGGGTAGCCAGTACTTCATACATCCCAACAAGGATGGAGGGTTGAGTCCTATCACAGATCTACAACAACTGAACCATTCTCTGAGGATATTCAGGTTCAAGATGTTGATGATTCTGTTAATCGTGAGTCAAATCAAATCTGAGAATTGGTTTTTCACGATCAATGTAAAGAACGCGTATTTCCATATTTCCATCCTTACTCAACACAGGAAGTTCCTGAGATTCACTTTTGGGGGGCGAAGCTTACCAGTATCGGGTTTTTCCATTTGGCCTATCTTTATCCCCTGCACCTTCACAGAATGCATGGACGCAGCGCTGGCTCCACTGAGACTCCAGGGTATCATGTACTCAATTACATAAACAACTGGCTATAATTAGCAAAGTCCCAGTAGATGGCAGCTCAGCATTGCGATATCATTCTCACCCACATAAGGTGATTGGGGTTGAGGCTAAACTCCAAGAGGAGTATGTTTTCTCTGGTTATCCAGAGGACAACCTTTCTAGGAGTAATATTGGGGCTCATGGCAGCTGCGTCCAACACCATACCTTTTGGCCTGCTGTACATAAGACCATTGCAGTGATGGCTCAGGACCAAAGGGCTTTCCCCATGGGGCAACCCATATTGTATGATCAAGGTTACGTGCAGATGTCATTTTACCCTTGGTTCCTGTGCCAGAGCCCGGCGTTAAGGGTATCCTGTCATCAAAAAACAGTGATGCAGTGAGTCAGATGCATCCCTCACTGGCTGGGGAGTATTATCTCTCTTGGCCCATAAATTGTCTAGAGATGTTAGCTGTACTTCTAGTTCTAAGGTACTTCCTCCCGGATCTTAGAGACCATCATGTTCTAATTCGAACAGACAAAATGTCGGTGGTCTCATACATAATTCACCAGGGGGGTCTGTAATTGCGCCATCTATGCAGACTGGCGCATCAGATCCACCTGTGGTCTCAAGGCAGACTGCTATCCCTCAGGGAAGTCTATATTCCCAGGCGTTTAAAGAAAACTTCTATCACAGGCTGGGAGATAATATACCACCCTCGGCCTGAATTATGGAAACATACTTCCTGCATGCCTGCGAGTGACTTGCCTCAGCTTATCAGAAGCTAATGTTGCCTTGTGCCAGCTTCCCTTTATACCTTCCGCGGTTTGCCATCACACTACATGAAGTGACACAGCGCCAATCAAGATTGAACTAGTTGCACATGTGCTTCAGGCTACAGTCATGCAGAGGCATTCCCCAAAGTCTCGTCATTTGACGCAGCGTCTCGTTCACTTCTCAGGGAACAATGATTCAATTTGTAACCTGAGATGTTTTATTATTGCAAGTTAATTTTAACTTTTAACAAATTATATGTCTATTTTTGTACACTCATTTTTGCAGTGCGTTGTGGGATTGAATGAGTGCACTTGATAACGTCCACTATGGTTTCGAACACCACTACAAATGTCTGTCCCCTCAAATAAAGCCCTATTTAAGAGTATAGGGGGCGATTTGGGACACAGCCCAAGACCAAAAATATTTGGGTCAGATAAGGGAGACATCCAAAATATGCACTGCTGGTGTGCCTCAAGGAATAGGGTTGGTAAACAATGACCTTCAGGTTCAGGACACTTTTAGCCTAACTTAACCAGCAGAACTTCAGAATAGTAAGTAAACCAATTAAAGTACAATAATCTTATGAATCATTATTTAGTTGATCTAAAAATCCTGATTTACAGCATACTTTAAGGCTCACTGCAGTTTTCTAATAATGAGAGAGTAATGACTACACGTCCGCTCTGCTTTAGTTACAAGGGAAATTAGAGGGGGAAAGACATGATAACAGCCAAAATCCTTATTCATCACAAAATGAATTCCCTTCCAGGCATCAGCATAATCCCTCACACATCAATTACTTCTTTATCAGAGGGAGACAAGATAGATTCCCTGTCTTCAATCTTGTTAAGAATCACATTTAAAATGCTTTTTGTCCAAGTTAAGTTTTCAGAAAGTGTCTCGATATTTCATTGCTGTAATAGGAACATTTATCTTTTAAAAATAATGTGTTGGCTTATGTTCAATCGCTTATGTTCAGAATTTATCCATTAATGCCCTACTGTGCATTGCAGAAGATATTTTTGATGTGAGAATGATGATTTGAAACTGGCTGTCTGTCACTCCACAGGCATTTTACATGCATTTGATGGCTCCAGAAAATGACTTCCAGAAACTGGTAGAAAAAGGTGCCAGAAATATCCAGACCCAGAGGAAAATGTTTTGCTCTATCATAGCTCTAGAGACCTAATGGAATTCTCAGTAATGCTTCGTTTAAGTTTCAGTTTTGTCTCAGATGTTTGATTAACTGTGCATCTCAAGAGAGCCAATTTAATTTAAAAACTCCAATTAAATGGTGATAAGCAAATCACCTTACGTAACGTGCAGTTGATTTGTTGAAATTAAGATGTACTGAGCCGGTAGCTCGAAAAAATATTCTTAATTTTGTGAAAAGGAATCAATTGTTTTAAATAATGCAAGTCCATGCATTCCATTCCAGACCATTTATTACTTAGGTACCTGAGAGCTAAGGTAATAGACAACAAAATCAGCGGCCTAATGACAGCAATGTGTGTTGTTATTGTTTTTAATTTATCTCCCACAGGAAAAAGCACAATTTAATATTTTAGTTGTTTATTTATGATAGCAGTGAGATTAAATGGAGAGCAAATGGAGACTTCCCTCTTTTTCCCTGTGCTCAGATTTACCAAGACACTAACCTCAATATGAACTCAACATTTCTCATAAGATTCTTCCACAATGATTTTGTAGTGCTACACAAATACTTTATAACAAAATACTTAAAGAAATTGTTACATTGGTAAATTTACCACATGCAAGCAAATCATTACTCTTTATTTAGGATCTAAACACAACTACTCTTCTCTTATATCAAAATCTTCTTACATTTCTCTTAAAAAAAATGTTTATTTTAGACTTCTAATTTGTGACCAGTGTTTTGTTTTGCTCTATCCTCTGCACTTTTCAAGTTTTAATTATAGATTTTTTTTTTTTTTTTTTTTTTTTTTTTTTTTTTTAACAAAAACCCATTGCTTGGCTTCAGAAACTTATTAACTCCCTGGAGCCATATAGATTATTTTTATGATGGATGGATGCATTTTATTGGGCTTCATAATTTTGCCCCTCATTGCAAAGTTTGGAAAAGCCAGGGCATTTTTAAATATATCTCAGATTGTGTTTGTCTGAAAGAAGATAGTCATATACACCTAGGGTGGCTTGAGGGTGAGTAAATCATGGCATAATTTTAATTTTTGGATGAACTATCCCTTTAAAGCTGATCCTTATTTTCTGTTTATTAGAAGGTTTGTTTAGTCTATTTATTTTGGTATCCTGTATGCACAGTTATATAGTTAGTTGCATTTCGTTGCTTGCATTTAGCTTTGCCTTTCTCATTTATGACACTATCTGCAAATACCCCTGACACATTTTTTTATTTTTTTTATTTATTGTGACCCACCAGAACCACTGATATAGACATAATTCTAATCCTTCACGGCATTTCTAGGGATGTGATGGACAGGTTGTGTGCAGTGCAAACTGGACATTTAGATTTAATCAAAGATACATAGCTCTATAACCTACCATATTGGAACAATAAATATTGTCATGGCATTGCCAATAGACACCCTACACAGATTTCCATTTCTCATACTTTCAACTAATGTAAATTGTGTGTCCAGAGAATGGGGATAAGGTCAGTTATCAATAAAACAAAGCAATCTCCTGATTTTCATCAGGACCGGATGTGTCGGGGATGAGAAAACCCAGCAAGCGCCCTCAATCAAAGCTTTGCTTCCCATGGCAGGTAATTGGAAAAGTCCTATCAGATCACAATGTATTTTATGCCGTATCCACAATGTATTTTATGCCTGTTCTGCCTCATCAAGCTCATACGCGGCTCTGGACTTCCCTCTGTGTGAGATTGCGTGTGTCAGTCCTTCACAGCGATGCCAAGACCAATGTTTTAGATTCAGAACCTCACAGGTGCTGTTTTAGACAGAATTACAAGCGAGACTGAGCGTGTCGTGGCCACCGGAGCATGGCGGAGCGGATCATAACATAGGCAGATAGTGGCAGCATGCAGACACTGTAAATCTACGTTGCCGGGTTCAGGCCTGTAGGTGACACGTCCGTTGGGGGAACGGAGCAGCGTATCGACAGGCTGCTGAGAAGGCTGGACGAAGTGATGAATGTGCAAGCTGGCAAGGGAAGATATCCGCAAGCATCTCACCCAGCTCGGTACCCAAAGCAGGCTCGCTGAAGAGGATTAGATGATTCATCAAATGTGACCAGGAACTCGGCTGCGGGGATGGATGGATTTTTGATTTGATAAGGGAGTGTCTCTTATCAAATGCTTTGTATAATTTTCTCTTGCCTATCCAAGGATTTGCTTGTGGTTTACACCACAAAAGTTTCTCTATTTAGAGAACTGAATTGTAATGAGAAGCCATAAAGGGGTAGACTCAAGATTTAACCCTTAAATGCATGACTGTTTCGCCAGTCATTCTTACATATTCGGGTCTTTATCGACCCGGATCTATATCTACCACGGAAGGATCTCTACCTGTCGCGATAATATAAAACTCCTCTGATATTAGAGTAACAACTGCAGAAGAATAAAATAAAGCATATTTTGTTACCTTTTGGAGCTTGAAAGGGCTCAGTTTGAGCAGATGTTTTTTGCCATCATCACTGTCCTTGTCAGAGCTCATTTCCCAGTAAATTCAGCAAATAATAGGCTAGTTTAATGTTTGAGGTCACGAATATGAGCCCATTCGCGATCTCAAACGTATTCTTAAAACTATATAATTTTCAACATCTTCAAAATCAATATTTCGATCGCTAACAGCGTTACATTCATATTTGATTGCGTTCATGACTTGCTCTGCAGTAAATCGCTGAACCATTTCATGTTTTTCTTATTATTTCGTTTTCTGTCTGAATGAATCGTCACTTCAGCATTGTGTTTCAGACATTGCCACCTTGTGGAATAAAGGTGAATTGCACTTATTCCGTCATCTAAGATTCAATTATTGTTGTGCAGAAAAAATATACGTACACTCATACACACCTCGGGTCGTTGCGACCCTATACAATTTTTACAAAAAATGAATACAAAAATAGGCATTCTTTTATAATTTTATGATTTTTTTCTTGTTATATTCTTTATAATGAATTGATTGAGGAATACCAAGAAGGTTGATGTCTAACTTTAAAAAATGAATGAGGAGGAGGGTAGTGAATGATAGTCACTAAAGACCCGAGGTAAGCATTTAAGGGTTAAAAAGTACAACAATATCAGGTTGATACAGTTGTCCTGATATCATAATGAAGACAAAAATAATAAAAATATGAAAATATTGAACTTCTTCATATCTTAATCATATTTTAAACTTTTGTCCACCAAATCAATACCATGTACTGTAGTGTAACCAACATGCCAAAACTTGAAAAAAATGCCCTCCTAACAAGGACAAGGTCATGTGGTGCAACTTACCAAAAACATATAGATATTTATGAATTAACAATTCATGATGTTTTTAAAAACAAACAACAACATAAAACAGCAAATAACATAGAGACACCCTTATGACAAGAGCAAGGTTCATGTAAAACGTTTTGTGGTGCGACTCACTAAAAATGTAATTAGATTAATGAATTTATTCACAATCACTTCATATGATGAACAGATTGAATTTAGGCTTCTATTCACATGTAAACATTTATCAACGCACACATCAGGCACGGTAAACAAAGCTCAAGCATGCTTGCTTGAAGTGCGAGAACCAACAAGGTTCATTCCAGTGTGTTACGCAGCATGTTTGAGCTTCTGCAAGAACCAATGAGATTAATTCTTCCGTGTCGAGCAAGTACGGTTGAGCTTCTGTTCGCTCGCTGTTCAATGTTTATATGTGAATAAAAGCCTAAATTGAATCTGTTCATCATATAAAGCGATCGTGTCTCTTCAGAAAATATGGACTAAACCACTCAATTCATATGGAATTTTACAATCTCTTTATGATATTTTTAAAGTGTCAAAGTGGTTGTTGCATAGACTGTCAATGAAGACATAAAACTCTCAGATTTCATTAAAAATATCTTTATTTGTGTTCCGAAGACGAACGAAAGACTTGCGGGTTTGGAACGACATGAAGGTGAGTAAACGATGACGGAATTTTCATTTTTGGGTGAACTAACCCTTTAGCAAGTTTCATCACATTTGGTTGTGTACTCTTTGCTGGATGTTTGACCTCTCTGAACCAGCATGCTGTTTGAGTCAGCTGCCTTTAAATTGCATCACAAACCACAAACGTAAACATGAGGTCCTCCCAAACCAATACAGCATAGCCGATTCCGACATATGAACCCACAAACACACCGTACACTCTCATCTGAGAAGCTAACAGAAAACCGAGGGACTCATCTGCAGGGATAGAAAACCATTTTACACTCTCGCTCTCCAGGGAGATAACCTTGTATAGACTGTCTACACTCATTAAGAGTACCGCCTCCCGCTGGAAGAGCTCTGCCTGCGTATCCCCTCCATAAACATGCTCTCAATACTCCAGACACCTTTAGCCTTGAGCTTATGCTACACCATGGATGTTTGGCATAAAAAAATGTTTATCTCAAATGCCTTTTAAAACCTTCATAAAATAAGGTTTCATTAATGGCCAAAGGTTAAAGATATCATCTGAGAAAGTGGTTTAATTATTTATTTCTGAACTATGTAAATGCAATGTGTGAGTCAGTATAGTGCTGCATTGGTATTGTATAAAACTCTTTGGAAGTAATGTAAAACAGGGATGCCAAAATTAATTTATTCTGAAAACATGATATTATTATATTAGTATGATATATTCATTACAAAGTTGACATGTCAATGCTTGCGATTCATTTATTTAATGATCTTATTTTTTTTAACATTAATTAATTTATTATATTTGACAACAATCAGAACAGGCTGAACCTCTGCAGGAACTCCCACAGGTGCCCTTGTTTAACATATTATAAAAACTAAGTATGAAATATCACCCATGATTTATATAGATAAATTGTTATTATTATTATGATAATGGGAATTATTATGGGTTTTATTATTACAATACATATTATTTTTATTATTATTAAAATAATTATTTATTAAATTCATTTTTGTTTCAGTTTTTTCTTTTAATTATTTCATCATGTTAAACTAAATAAAAATGATAAATGTTGCCAATGGAAACTAACTGAAATTAAATAAATATAAAAAACAAACAAACAAAACAACAGGTTAAGTTTATTTCTAACCATCATTTGGGCATATTATATTTTTCTAAAAAAAGAATGTGTTATTTTGTTACCATCATTTAGGCATATTATATTTTTCTAAAAAAAGAATGTGTTATTTTCTTACACAGCTCTCTTTTATTTTAAATGCTCATGTGAGTCACCCACCCTCAGTAGGGTATGGCACTCATAAACACAAAAATAACAATTTAATTTACCTGGAGTTGATTGGAAATGGGATTTGCTTGCCGGTTAGTAGAAGGAATAAGCTCTTACTGGAGATTTCATCATAAGGTTTCACAAATATACTACACCAAGGTTATCCAAAATAAGGATGCATCTTGTAGGCTACGACAAAAGCACAACAGAGCATATAAAAGAAAAAGTAAACAACTGACTGCACACGAATGAAGTGTACCCATACAGACCAGCACAACTCATGTCAGGGGTACTAATAGTGATAAATGCAATAATAGTATCATGGCAAGAAACTAACCCACATTAATGGTAAATTAGCAATAATATTGTATTTATCAATCTGTACCAAACTCAAACTGACTAATGCTGCCTTCATGTGCTTTCAGAAATTTCCTACTTTCCACTTTTGAAATTGTGATTGTGAGCTTGTCGCATTCAAGTGCTTTGTTGTCGGAAGGAACAGGAGTCATGGAGGACACCAGGTTTATTATTGCCTATTTTTTAGGAAAATCTCATTAAAGGTGCTATAGAGGATGTTTTGTTTTATACATTTTTGCAATATTACTTGAAACTGTCTTTAATAAATGATAAAATACTATTTATTAGGTGCACTGAAAAGAATAATATCAATATACATCATCTGTGCACGAGGTTGGGCCTTAAAAACATCAGCCAATCGTTTGTGTGATCATTGCATAAACAATTGGCCCTCTGGCTTGTCAATCACTGCCATTACGTTCCTTGTGAGAGACATGCACTCTGTTTTTGTCAGGAGTAACAACTGCAGATTATGAGTTACCTGCGGTGAGTCTGACATAATGAATCCACTAACACGACACAGCGAATGCCGGTGGTAAACAAACACTCGTGTTCTAATACACGTGCATGAGTTTTGGGAGGCGTTCCCTCGAAATGAGCTGTGAAGGAGGGGGGTTGTACTTACGCATGTGCTCATTTCAAAAACTCAGTAACAGTCTTTGGTTTCTCAGTCGTCGAAAACATCCTCTATAGCACCTTTAAAGCCAAAATGATGTTTAGCTTCCCATTCATTAATAACCATATAAACATTCACTGCTCTATCTAGATCTTGATTCTAGAATTTCAGTCAAATACAAGCTATTTTCACTGTGTATATGGTTATTGATATATGTAAATATGCACTACTTTAATGACAGAGCAAGGTGATGTAGCTATTGTGGAAAAACAGTCACAGAAGCAATCGTTCTCTCCTCTGCCATGTTTAAAGTTTATGGCCTACCCAACTCGGGAGCTTAGGTATCAAAATAATCCCCGAGCTTCCCTTTGGTAAATACGATTAGAGAGGCCGTTTATATCCAATTTTTATCAAGAAAATGTGAAGGTAGCATGTTCACACTGCAGGCAAAAGTGGCCCTCTGATCTGATTTTTTTTATTATTATTTTTTTTTATATAAGTGTGAACAGCACAAACCACGTGGAATCTGATCTTTTCGATTACATTTGGAACACTTTTATACGTGGTCCTAAATCAGATACAGGTTGGATGTTTTGCAATGCAAACTCAGTCTGAACTCAGTCTCATAACGGAATTCATGCGACTTTTGCGTCACTCTAGATTGTTATGCAATTAGGCAATTATGCACTGATGTTCTTTGAATATGGAAGATGGCAGCAAAGTCAGTCAGTGGAAGGACAGTGTGCTGTTATAAGTATTATGGTGACAGCTCTATACAAGCAAAACTTGAGGAAAAACTGCACAAGAAAAACTTTGCTCTCTTTCTCCTCATACTCGTCTGCATCCTCTTTATGGCCTGCGCACAAATTCACTGGCTTTCCCAACACATTACCTTATAAAAGAATGTGGAAACACTGAGTTCAGTAACTTCTGTGTTTACTTTCGAATGGAAGTGTGTTGCCAGTTCAGTTCAGGACTGTAACCAGTTTACACTCGAATCTGATACTGGCCACATTTGAAATATAATGTGACCAGCCAAACCAAAAAATCGGATCTGAGAAATAAATCAAAATTGAGCATCAAGGCTAGCAGTGTAAACATAGCCTAAGCAGCAACAGTGTACAGTAGAGTTAAAAATCTTTAAATGCAGCATATAGCCTAATCCACATCTTCGCCTGTGACAACTTTGCTGTCAGAATAGAACTCAATAACATAGTTCAGGTGGAAATCTAATTTAATTTCTTCTAAAAGAATTTTATTTTCAATGGTAATGTATAAACCCTTCAAGACAGACCTATTATCTCTGAGGTTCAATAGAATCCATAAGTCAATGTTCAGCATAACATTTCAAAAAGTATTTTAAATAGTTGAATTTGCGATGAAATATATACTACTCAGGAAATTTTATGTGAAAATACTTCCGTAAACAATCCTGGATGCTAAAACAGTGGGTGGCCCAACCTGATCTAACAGGACAGTTTCACGAGGTGGCGATTTCGTATGAATCGTATGTGAATCGTACAAAAATGCAGAACTATTAGGGGGGAAAAGTATGTATGAAGGTTCACCCCTAACCCCACCCCTATACATACCCGTCAATGGGGCGTAAGCAGATTGTATGAAAACGTACAAATGAGATTGTATGAATTTACTGGAAAATAGTTACGAATTGCCATGAGATTGTGATGGGTGGCCACTAACACACTTTATTACAAGAGCATGAAATTCTCATTCACACATGGTTGCATGTAGCCAGTTAGGAATTCCGGCAGATCACAATTTTAATCTTAGTAACATATCTCAGTATGGGGGTGCCAAGCCTCCCTGCTATCCTTGCCCATGGTAAGTGGTAATGTTGGAAGTCTGTCCAGAATAAATAAACTATATACTGGTGGAAAAAAGAGAAGAGTGATCTCTGAAATTCAATATTTCTCTATGCGCTTGACAATTTGTCATACTCAGTATTGAATTTATCATTCACTCGATCAGTATTCACCATGAATCTTCAGGAACATAAACACAGGCACCATTTTGCAATTTAAAACAAAATCCTGTCTGACCAGCCATCAGTATGCAGTTGCTGTGGGCTTCTGAAATGAGGAGGCAAAGTTACTATTACTATTAATTTATCATCAGTAATGAGCTTCTTTTTGGACCACTGCTTCATAAATCCTTTAAACGCTGCAAGTGTAATGCTGGTCACAGCTCACAGTGATCATTTCAAGTTCATTCCCATTCTGTTGTGACTGAAAGTGATGATGTCTGAGTGTTTGTGTTGTTTACTTTGTTATTAGTCAGTGCCTTTCCACCAGTTTGACCCATTCAGATGGGTTAGCGGACAGATTGCGTGCATGATATGTTAGCATTCTCACATGTACAAACCCGATTCCAAAAAAGTTGGGACACTGTACAAATTGTGAATAAAAACAGAATGCAATGATGTGGAAGATTCAAATTTCAATATTTTATTCAGCATACAACATAGATGACATATCAAATGTTTAAACTGAGAAAATGTATAATTTTAAGGGAAAAATAAGTTGATCTTAAATTTCATGGCATCAACACATCTTAAAAAAGTTGGGACAAGGCCATGTTTACCACTGTGTGGCATCCCCTATTCTTTTTATAACAGTCTGCAAACGTCTGGGGACTGAGGAGACAAGTTGCTCAAGTTTAGGAATAGGAATGTTGTCCCATTCTTGTCTAATACAGGCTTCTAGTTGCTCAACTGTCTTAGGTCTTCTTTGTCGCATTTTCCTCTTTATGATGTGCCAAATGTTTTCTATGGGTGAAAGATCTGGACTGCAGGCTGGCCATTTCAGTACCCGGATCCTTCTTCTACACAGCCATGATGTTGCAATTGATGCAGTATGTGGTCTGGCATTGTCATGTTGGAAAATGCAAGGTCTTCCCTGAAAGAGACGACATCTGGATGGGAGCATATGTTGTTCTAGAACTTGGATATACCTTTCAGCATTGATGGTGCCTTTCCAGATGTGTAAGCTGCCCATGCCACACACACTCATGCAACCCCATACCATCAGAGATGCAGGCTTCTGAACTTTTCCACTTTGCCACAGTCCATTTTAAATGAGCCTTGACCCAGAGAAAACACCTGCGCTTCTGGATCATGTTTAGAAATGGCTTCTTTTTTGACCTATAGAGTTTTAGCCGGCAACGGCGAATGACACGGTGGATTGTGTTCACCGACTATGTTTTCTGTAAGTATTTCTGAGCCCATGTTGCGATTTCCATTACAGTAGCATTCCTGTATGTGATGCAGTGCCGTCTAAGGGCCCGAAGTTCACGGGCATACAGTATGGTTTTCTGACCTTGACCCTTACGCACAGAGATTGTTCCAGATTCTCTGAATCTTTGGATGATATTATGCACTGTAGATGATGATAACTTCAAATCTTTGCAATTTTTCTTGGAGAAACTCCTTTCTGATATTGCTCCACTATTTTTCGCCGCAGCATTGGGGGAATTGGTGATCCTCTGCCCATCTTGACTTCTGAGAGACACTGCCACTCTGAGAGGCTCTTTTTATTCCCAATCATGTTGCCAATTGACCTGATAAGTTGCAAATTGGTCCTCCAGCTGTTCCTTATATGTACATTTAACTTTTCCGGCCTCTTATTGCTACCTGTCCCAACTTTTTTGGAATGTGTCGCTCTCATGAAATCCAAAATGAGCCAATATTTGGCATGACATTTCAAAATGTCTCACTTTAAACATTTGATATATTATCTATATTCTATTGTGAATAAAATATAAGTTTATGAGATTTGTAAATTATTGCATTCCTTTTTTATTCACAATTTGTACAGTCCCAACTTTTTTTGGAATCGGGTTTGTACAATCACAGTAAAATGGAAATATGGATCCTTACACTTAGTTAGTATTTTGCTTATATTTTGCTGGTATTTTATCATTAACAAACAGTTCTATTCCCCTTTTCACATTAACAAGCTTTTTGTCTTAATACAACATGATTCGATTTGAAATTATCATGATATGCCAACCAACAAATTTTGGTATATAATGGTCACAGCAGTCTTGTCATGTTGCCTTTCTTATGCAAAATATGAGGAACTAAGAAAATAAAAGAAAATAATTCATAGCAAACAATAGTTAGTGTCCAAAGTATCTAGTTTAGTGCATTCTGAGGGCAACAGGTCCAAACAATACTTGCGAGTCAGGACAGGCCAACCAATTTAGAATAAGCACTTGAGGGCAGGTCAAACTCTGGGTATCATAATTCATCTGTGGTCAAATACTTTTTGCTCTTTGAGACTTAGAGCAGTTTTGTCAACCTTAACAAGATCAAAATTACTTCAGTGTTATGTTTTTGGTCATTAAACTTAATTTATTCTAGAATTTTCAGCATCTACAACATGTACTACTAAGTTAAGCATGCTATATTTATTTATATAATTTCTACGAACCCTTTTCACATTTCCAGAGTTTTCAGAAATTAAAGTCGTCTTGATGTTGTTTCTCATCATTTAAGTTGCACCAAACCCTGATGCATGTTGTCAGCCCAGGTGTCGACTTAGAGTACGAAGGGTCATAGATATCTTTTTATTATTCATATAAACTGAGAGGTCTTTTCAAACTACAAAGCCGGTCTGGAATGACCCTTCGAAACTATCGTGACCTTCACAAAGAAGAGTGCCTGAGATCTTCAGTGCTTTCTGTCCAAGTTGTCCATTATCATTACTACTGCTTGGTGTAAGCATGCAATGAAAGGACGGAGCTGGTAAATTTGGTACAATGGGATAACAGTTGACAGTTCATCAAATTAGTCTATATGTGTAAAGCCTGACAATGTGAGTAGAATAGAAACACATCTGTTCCCGTATCCCATATTGAATGACACATAATATTTTCACATTTTCTCTCGGAAGGTAGATGTTGAATTAAGATTTAACACTGACTGACTGACTGAAGAAATCTCTTTGTTTTTGAAGAGCTTCAATGAAAGCCTGCTTTTCTATTTAGTTTCTCTTAAATCAGGCCTTACGGAAAGGAACGTCCTGAATGAGTTTTTGTTCTCTACAAACATCTTATCACACTTTGATTTGAAGCTGGAATTTGCAGGAAAGCGCACCTTAGACATAACAAAATAATTGCTTTTACTTTTAAATAGTCAAAACCTCTGTATTGATTTTCCACCCATGTTTGTTCAAACTTTAACATTATTCACTGGAATCAAACTCTCTATGGATTCACTATAGAAAAAAATTGCTTCATATGACCCACTGCTAATTCTGCAAATATCAAGGGCTGTCTGCAGGCCTGTGGTCACAGTCAAGTAATCAATACGATCTGAATTACAGGGGCTACAGAGAGAATATTTAAAGCACTGCTGGGTGGAAAGAGCAAGAGGAAAGCATTATAATTCCCAAGCTGTTTCTTTAAACTTTTGTTTAGCTGTCAGTGCCTTTATTAAAAGAACAATACAGCAAGCAGTTAAAATGGGTACAGCCGTCCAGAATTCAAAATATCTCACAAAATCAGAATTCAGACTCGAAGCTCATACGGGTTGCCAGTTTAAGGACATGAGGCAAATGACAATGGCAAGTGACAAGCCTTACACTAGGTGGTTCAGCTAATACACTTGCATTGTTTTATTGTTTGCGAACATGAACCAGCATACAGTATGTGAAATTTTATGTCGGGTAGAATCTGCTGTCTCTAAACAGTTTGCTGGCTTCCATTCTAAATGACAACCCTGAATACTATTTGATAAATTGGCAAAAAATAAAATAAAATAAAATAAAAATAAACAAACAAACAAACAGACATTCCTACCTATAATTCACATGTAAAAATATAATATCAGCTGTAGTATTTTTTTCAGAGAAGCCAGTATTTCAGCATGGCTTTTTTTTTTAATTTTTTTTTTTTATGGTAAATATATTATATAAAGCTCCTTTAAGTGAATCTGTCTTATGCCATGCTTGTAATGCAGAAACGTAAAAGTTGATGTAGTGCTGAATTAATATATAAAAAAAAGTTAAAATAAAGAAAGGAAATAATAAAAAAAAAAAAAAGAAATTTTTTAAGTCATAGATAAGTCATAGGATCTGACCACATGAAGCTGACTAATATGTATTACAAATGTATGCTTTAGGAGGTTGTTACTGTGTTAGATTCATAAATTGCTGAATAATATCCCAATTTAAGAAATATTTCGGAAGAACAAATGCTGTTCTCATGGCATGTGCTGCATTCTGTCGCCATCTGATGAGATCAGTTCTGAACAATTCTTTAGACACATTTTCAATGGTTTTTCAGAGACTATTTGTCCTGATTTGTACATTTATTTCTGAATTAAAATTCATTTTGATATTTTATGGGTATAAAAATGTCATTAATTATTTTTTTTTATTTTTTTTTAAATAACACTGATTACAAAAAAATTTTGACTTTTTCTGTTCACACTGTTTATTTGTAACTATGCTTTGATATGAACAGCAGTCAGTAATTTTTGATAAGCTCACTAGCCTATATAACAACATTTTCAGTCAGACATGATGAAATTAATTACTTGCAGTTCAGTGAGTCTGATTAATCCAGCAACTGCTCTGAGTGATTCATATGTCTTTATGAATAACTAAAATGGTTAAAAAGAGACATTACAGCGGTTGAACTGTAATTTTGGATACACTCAAAAAAATCATCTCATTATCATAATTCATTAAACTGTTACGCAACAGTTGTTGTTCACTAAAGAGTCAGTTCATATGAATAATTATTTCAGGAATCAGATTATACAGGTTGTGCTGCATAGCTGTGTCCGAAATTGCATAGATACTTCTTTTGAATAAGTAATTACTTTGTAATTGTGAATTTATATATAAAGATGCTTACTTAAGATGTCCTACTTAAGTGGTTCTAAATATGCACATACGTTAAGTTTAGAGATACAATATACATCTAAAGTATACTACATTTTCATTTAATTGCAATTTACATAGAATTAAGTGTCCAAAAGCATTACATTCAGTTGGCAGGTAAGTGTATTCTTTTAAAGTAGATTATTTTTATAACAATAACTTTGTAATGGATGGGAACGGGACAACGGAGTTGGAGATCCACGTGCAGCTTTATTTACAGGAGATCGTAGTCCTACAGGCAGTAGGTCAAACACCAGCAAACAGAAACAGGAAGGCAAGGCAAAAGAGTAGTCCAGTACACAGGCAAACGTCAACGCAGCCAGCAAACGATCATAAACAAGGAATCAGTCCAGGGCCAAAAACACAGGCAAGGCAAGGCTAGGCAGGACAAGGAACAGACGGAATGCAAACAAAGGGCTAAACAATACTCAGCAATGTGTGTGTGTTAGAGTCCAGCTTATAAAGTGTCACTGATGGGAAACAGGTGTGAGTGTGTGATTAGTTCCTAGATGGGGAATTGTGGGAAATATAACCAAGTTGATGAATACAGACCCAGGGCACATGTAACAAATTTATTTCAAATGTATGAGCTTAAAGGGATAGTTCACCCAAACATAAAAATTGTGTCATCATTTACTCACCCTCAAGTTATTCCAAACCTGTATGAATTTCTTTCTTCTGCAGAACTGAAAGATATTTTGAAGAATGTCTGTAATCAAACAGTTGATGGGCCCCAGTGACTTCCATAGTATTTTTTTTTTTTTCCCATACCATGGAAGTCAATGGGCCCATCAATTAGTTGTTTACCCATATTCTTAAAAATATCTTCTTTACTGGGCTGTGTTTGTCAATTTGTTTTTATGCCTTTCCCTTGCTAACTTCCCTCCATTTCATTCACTCAGATATACAACATTGTTTACATTGCATAAGTGCCCACTACTGGCTGAACCCTTGCAATGTGTTTAAAGAGATGGTCCTCACTGCAGAACACAAGATCCAGGGGGAGAGGTTGGATCCAGATCCAACTCCTCCCACTTTATATATCCCTAAACCTACCCATCTCCACCCCCTGATCTCTAAACCTACTCATCTCCACCCCTGTATCTGGATTGAACTCCTCCCACTTTACATATCCCTACCCGTCTCCACCCCCTGGATCTGGATCATGGATCTCGTGTTCTGCAGTGAAGAGCTACTGTGTTTAAACAGAACACTTCAAGCCCTTGATCACTTGGAATCCGCAATGGAGCCGAATTATTATTTACAGTTTTCTTATTAATTTGTTTTACGCAGCATTCTATAGGCCTGCATGTATGCTTGGGCTGTTGGAGAAAATGTAAAAACGAAATGAAAATGAAAACAATACATTTAACAATAATATTCAGCTTAAGGTAGCTTAAAGTATTATGTGGCTAAATGTCAAAATAACTCCAGTATCATACACTAGAGTTGTGTGGGGTGGGGAAAATTAAGCACGATCTGCTGTGACATCACAATCATATTGCATTGTGGTCTATGGATTTGCCTGAAGTGTACATATTGAGTAGACTTGCTCCCTTGGTCAAAATCGAGGAGTCGAGGGTCCGTCCAAATAAATTTCCCTCACCCACTTGATGAAGTTGAACGCACTTGAAAATGGCAATGGGGATTCCCCTATGGGAAGCGCTTAGAATAGTTTGCGAGTATATGTCTAAAAGTGGAGTTAAATGCAGCCCTGGACGTCATTTATGAGGTCAGCTCAATTAGAACCATTGCAAAAAGATTATCCTGTGATTAATGCTGTTAATCATCTTATTATTCCCTCTCAACAGGACATTTCTCAAATGTTTATCACATTTCCCCCACAGCTTAACTGCATCTCAATTTCCCAAATCAGTTTACTACAATATAATCATATTAGGCTAAACAGGACTTTCAGTGCATACTATCTGATTTTTTCAGCTGTGTAGTGAAGGCTAGTTTTCACCAAATTTACAGAATATTCAGAATATCTCAGCATTCAAGGTTTTATTTCAAAAAACACTCGGCAGTATCCAGCCTTGTGTACTCAAATATGCTGAACATTCATGTTCTTTGTCAAAAAGACCACCTTGAAGGCAATATTTTGCTGTAAACAACTGCACGGATTTTAACTCTTTTGTTGTCACGTCAAAAATTTCATCCTGTCAGTTCAAAGAATTGCACTGCAGTTGAAGTTTTATGTTTGTAAATGAACACTGCATAAAAAAGAACAAAGAGTGGCTTTTTATAGTTGTGAGAGAATTGGCATGCAAATGGTGATACAACTCTCTGTTTCCCTCTATAAATAGCTGGACTCTCTTCTAATGTTTCCTCCGTTTGGACAGAGCTCTGATGCTTGGATCTGCAGTGAAGCTGGCTGTATCTTGCTTGGCTTCTGTCCGACCATCCGTACTCTTACAATGAATCATCCAGCACTGTCACACTGCGACCGACTCACTGGAGCCAATCACCTGTGATGGATAAACAGGTAATAAAAGGCGAGTTAAAGCAGATCTGAACAGACTCAGCGTCGCCAAATCCTGTGTAAAGACGCAATGCAGCATAAAAGGTGTACTAAAATATGTCAGTGACCCGTCTAATGCTACTTTGGTTTTGTGTAAATCAAATGCAGTATCAGAGCAGTCTTGTTGTTTGAGCATAAGCTCATAAGCTATGTTTCATAATGTATGCCCTTTCATTAAAAAGGTACAAAATACAGCCTGAAAGACATTACTAAAGATATTGTCATCATGTAGCCGATCTGATTTCATCCGGTCTAATCTATGGTATCGATTGTACATTATTTATTATATTGTGATTCTACAGACTGAGATTCGACAGTGTTTTAATCAGATCATTTCAATGATAAAAAAGATAAAAAAGAATCAGTGTATGAATCTCAACAACGGTGACATGCTTCATGCTGCAATGCATTACAGCATGAAGCATGTCACCACTGTTGACATTCAAATGTTGATTTTTTGATGTCTGCGTGTCTAAGTGGTTCAAAAGTTCAAAAAGATTTTTGTACAATGTCTTTTTAAAATTCTACAGTTTGATTAAAACACTGGTGAGTGTCATGCTGTAGAAACACATTACTACAATCAGTAATATGAAAATAATAACACAGATTAGACCGTGGATGAGATCAGTTGATCAGCCTTCTACATGATGATAACATCTTTATCATCAAAAAGAGGCTGATTACAGTTTCTCTTGCTGTTCTTGCCATAACAAACACAGTTACTGAGCCAGAGACAATGAAAAGTCAAGAGTCAAACCGCCCAACTAATGAAAACACTGATCACCATAACGGTGACCAAACCAAAATTATTTTTAATAAAACATAAAAATCTAAACCTCTGTTAATCTCAATAAGAACGTTTTTACATGTATGATGAAATAAAGTCAATCTGGTTTATAATAAGTATAATAAGCTGTTTTTGGAGTTGTTAAATGATGCTGGAACTTGACGTCAAACAAAGGTTGGGTTTTCACTTTTCCACATCCAGTGCTCAATTGGAAGCTTCACACTAAAAATCTTTATAACAATGTTTGGTGATAATGTTCTAACAATGTTATCTCTAAATATTTGTATAATGTTTTTAGAGAATGTTATCATACCTTTTAACAGAACATTCTGGGAACAAAAATAAAACTTTCCACTGAAAACATCCCCAGAACATCAACAAAATTCTAGCCGGGAACACTTTATTTTGATGGTCCCCCAGACATTCTACTGACTATAAGTAACTTAACTGTAATCTAACAGTCTAATGAGAGTTAGTTGACATGTAGTTCCAAAGTTACTTATAGTTAGTAGGATGTCTAAAGTAGACTATTGAAATAAAGTGTAACCCAATTATTTCTGCAACTGCAAACACACTTGTGCTGCCTTTGTGTAGTTTTATGCAGTCTGTGCAGATTTTGTACTTAAATGATTGCACAGTCCTTCACACACCAACAAAAGATGAAAAGTATTACCTTTGTTTTGAAGCCTATCACCATTTTCCAAACAAGCCTAGAGTGTTTTAAAGTATGAGTGGTACTTTTGGTTTGGGGAAATTCCACTAAAAAAGGACTAAAACAAACGGTTTAAAATAAAATGGTTGCGCTTCAAATATCCTTCAGTTGTAAATGCTTTTTTTGTATGCATCAGCAAAATAATGTAACACTTGATATTTTAATAGATATTGCTATCACAAGAATAATTATGCAAGAGCTCTTTTCAGTCAGCTGTGTTCTGTTCATCCTGATTACTGGTGTGCATCTTGAGACAAAACAATGGCAAAATATATCACTGCAAGTTGCTTTCAGTTAACAGCTCAAACATACATTTTAGTTTGGGGCTAGGATTAGGCCTGGGGATTACACTTTTAATTTTTTCTTTTTATGTTTGATGGTTGAGGAAAGAGGAGAATGTCACCTCATTGTACCCAGTTTTTGAAAATGCTTATTGCATTCATAGAACGAACAGATAAACTTTTTTTTTTTGTCATGACCCACCAGTTGAGCTTTGCTGTTGTATAGCTACTGGTACTGGTTGGGTATAAAAAGCAGAAATATTCTTTCATAGCTGTGCTTTAGTCCAATGTACTGCTGAAATGTCTGCAAGGTCATTTAAACAAAAGCAAAAGATAAAATATAGAGAGACAAAAACATGTGTCACTCAAATGAAAGTAAAATTCAAACTGGCATGCTTGATTACACACCAACCACAATCAAAACAACTCTTCTAAAGCTCAGTTTTATATGCACATATATTATACACTGATTACTGAAATATTTTAAACATAGTTTAATATTAACCTTTTACTACATCTGGCAAAGTCAGATCAAATGTATCATCTATAAATGTTTCTTGCTATAAAATCCATAAAACATGCTGTTGTTTCCCATAAAATAAAATCATACAATGACCATACAAATATTCCAAGATTTGTTTTTGGAAGGCCTATGCATTGTTCACGTTTCTCATGTCCCATGGAGTCTCTGTATCTCTGAGAATGATCATGTTGGTGGTAGACAGAATGACACAGGTTCAGTTTACCGCAGTGGTGTACAGATATTATGTCTTGGAGGAGTAGTGGAAACTGAATGCTCAAACTGCTAGTATTTGTGCGGTGGCAGTATTGTCTATATTGAACTATAAGCCATCCTGTTTTCTTGCTTTGAAGTGCCTCCCTTCGCATTTGTGCAGATAGTCAGCAAACGCAGTTCACCAGAAAATGCTGCTCTGTACAATGCATCTCTTTCATGTTACTAACAATATCGATTCTTTTTCAGTCTTTGTTACAAAGCATTGAAGATATAAGCCTCATTGAGCAGGAATACTAATAAGATGTTTCATCTGCTTTCTTGGGAAGCTGGTGGGCAATCCACCACTGTCCAAAAATCCATGCGATTCACTGAAGTCGCAGGTAATGTAAGACATCAATGTATTTTCAGTCAACATCCTCCATTAGGTTCAGCTTCAGTTAGTATATAGGATATTTCCACATTTGTGACAAGGGTCCAAGAATGACACACAGCAAGTAGCACCATTGACAGTAAGATACCTAAATTGTATTTTCTCTCCAGCACTCCATGTGATACGTCAAATTTTCATCACCACCACCAACATGCACAAATAAAATAAAATAAATGATAATGTCACACACTCGCCCCCTATACCCTCATTCACTATCCCTACATTACTCCACTAGTTCACTTGAAGGAGTGAATGAAAACGAGTGTGCTGGAAGGGCTGCCGTTTTGTGCTTGCTGTTTAATAATCATTTGAAACTTGAACTCTGTCATGGAAACTAGTGTAAACCTTAGTTAAACAATTTAATACTCAATTAAATAGGAATTTATACCAGTATGATATTACGCTGTAGCCACATTGGGCTAGCGGTTTGGAAAATGGATGGATGGACAATTCACATGTGGGCAGCATCTTCTGGCAAGATGCGGGAATTCATTTGGCACAACTTTCACTGTGTATTATGGGTATTATCTAGCCGTTGAGTCTATCGGTTGTACACATTATTGCAGTGCATTATGGGATTGAATAAGTGCACTCAATTACGTCCATGATGGTTTCGGATACCGCTATAAGTGGCTGTCCCCTCAAATAGTGACCTATTTAAGGATATGGGGGCGATTTCAGACACAGCCTCAGTTTTATGTACACCACTGGTCAGAAGTTGGGAATAATTAGAATACCAGAAATGTCTGACCTAGTGGGGACATTTTTGGTCGCCATGAGGAAAACAGCTTATAAATCATAAGTGACGTTTTCTGTCAGGGTTGTGTTTAGTGGTAGAGTTAGGGGATAGAATATAAAGTTTGTACAGTATAAAAATCATTATATCTATGTAAAGTCCCCCAAAACATGGAAACATGTAAGTAATGACATAAAATGTAAATTATGGCAATTGTAATCTTTGAGTGAAGGTTTAAACATAGGATCACTGGAAAAACGCACCTCTACCTAGATTTTTTGCAAAACTCCAATAACATACACAAATACAGTTGTGGTCAGAATTATTGGCACCCTTGTTAAATATGATCAAAGATTACTGTAAAAATAAATCTGCATTGTTTATCCTTTTGATCTTTAATTCATAAAATTAGCAAAAAAACATTACATTACATTACGAAATACATGTTTTTCTCCAAAACATGTTGGCCAAAATTATTGGCACCCCCAGAATTTTTTATGAGTAAAATATTTCTGAAGTATATTCCCATTCATATTTACATTATTTAGCACACGATCATGAACATGAAATTCCAGCCATGACTTCCAGTTCCACAGGAGTATAAACATGAGGAAACACAAAGGCCAAATTCTCTTAATCATTCATCACAATGAGTAAAACCACAAAATAGAAAGTGGCTGTAAGAAAATAGCTAAAGCATTGAAAATCCCCATTTCCACTATCAGGGCAATAATTAAGAAGTTCCAATCAAGTAAAGATGTTACAAATCTGCCTGGAAGAGGGACGTGTGTCTAAATCATCCTAACTTGTGAGGAGGAAAGATTGAGTGGCCAAAGACTCTCCAAGGATCACAGCTGGAGAATTGCAGCAATTAGTTGAGTCTTGAGTCTCAAAAAGCCTTAAAAAAATTATCAAACAGAACCTACATCCCCACAAGTTGTTCGGAAGGGTTTCAAGAAAAATCCTCTGCTCTCATCCAGAAACAATCTCCAGCTTATTCAGTTTTCAGACAAGACTGGAACTTCAAACGGGACCGGCTTTTATGGTCAGATGAAACTAAAAAAAAGAGCTTTTTGGCAGCAAACCCACCAGATGGGTTTGGTGCACACCCATGCCCAAGGTTAAATATACTGCTGGACCTTTAATGTTGTGGGCCTTTTTTCTGCTGGAGGTCCTAGACATCTTGTTCAGATACATGGTATCATGGATTCTATCAAATACAAACAGATAAAAAATCAAAACCTGACCGCTTCTGCTAGAAATTCAATGATGGGCCGTGGTTGGATCTTCCATCAGGACAATGATCCAAAACAAACAACAAAACCAACACAAAAATGTGTCACTGAGCACAAAATTAAGCTTCTACCATGACCATCCCAGTCCCCTGACCTGAACCCTAAAGAAAATGAGTGGAGTGAACTGAAGAGAAGAAGCACCAACATGGAGCTGGAATCTGAAGGATCTGTAGAGATTCTGCATGAAGGAATGGTCTCTGACCTTTTTGTCAGGCGTTCTCCAAACTCATCAGGCATTATAGGTGAAGACTCAGAGCTGTTATCTTGGCAAAAAGAGGTTGCAAAAAGTATTGAATAAAAGGGTGCAAATAATTGTGGCCAACATGTTTTGGAGAAAAAACATTTATTTCATAATGTGATTTTCCCCACTTTCAATTCTTTTCAATGAAAGGTTAGATTTTTGCTAATTTTAAGAATTAAAGATTTATTTTTACAGTCATCTTTGATCATATTGACCAAGGATGCCAATAATTCTGACCACAACTGTATAATTCACTGCAGTACCAAGTTAAATTGAACACTAGTGGCACTAAACCAACAAATTGAATTTCTTAAATTAAATGAGCAGATTATCAATTAATAAAGACTTATTCCTTGCACAATACTATGTTATCAGCTCAAAACAATTTTAGCACAGTATATTATTTGTAAACTAACACATTTTAATATGTTTGGTTTTACTGACATAGTAAACTTTTTCAGTAGCTCATGGTGCAGCATTGCACTTGTGATGCAGAGCGCTTGGGTACGAGTCCCATGAAACATGAGTCAAAGACAAAGCAAGCTTAAATGGCATGGTTGCTTCAGCAAATGCTTGCTTTTAACACTATTCGTTAGGTTTAGAGCAGGGTTTAGGCATACGTTATTTTCAAATTTACCTTTTAGCGCCACTCACCGGACATTTCAATTTAAAAGTCTCATGAAACATGCAAGAAGCAACATAATATAATTTTGCAAAAATGTCACAGCTGGTACGTTTTTTTCACTGAGCCTGGATTGGAATTATTCCTTTAATCCCCTCTTTTAGGATAAACACTTAGTAACACTTTAGTATAGGGAACACATATTCACTATTAACTATGACTTTTCCCCTTAATAAACTCCTAATGTACTGCTTATTAATAGTTAGTAAGTTAGTTGTCAAGTTATTGGATAGGATTAAGAATGTAGAATAAGGTCAAGCAGAATAAGGCATTACTATGTGCTTAGTACTAATAAACAGCCAATATTCTAGTAATATGCATGCTAATTAGCAACTAGTTAAAAGACCCTGAAAATAAAGTTTTACCGAAATATCAATATTTTACTTTTCCCATGACTTCACATAGTGCATTAGCATAATACATCAATTTTTGCAAGGAAAAGGCAATGTGTCTGGTCCTTGACATTACATTGCTAGAGGGCTGCCAAAAAATGAAATACATAAATAAAATACACAATAGATAAACTTAATGTCCTGGAAAAAAGGTTTCATGAGTTTGTTTTGCAGGCCTTTCTTGGTCTATTTGAGGCCCAACTGCCCACTAAAGATAAGCCTCCTTGCAAGTGGAACAGAAGCATGTACCTGCAACTCTGAAGGACATAATGCATCATTTCATCGTACAATTGAGCTGCACTTGTCTTCAGGAGATAAGTAATGAGCATGGTGCATTAGGCAGTGAAGTTATATCCAACCAGCAGAACAGACATGGTCTTACCTGAAAGGAGTTTGGCTCACTTCCTCTATTTCAGCAAAACAGCTCATCTCTCTCTCATTTCTCTCTCTCTCTCTCTGTCTCAGTGTGAAGAATGTCTATTAATGGAATAATTCACCCAGAAATGAATTAAAATTCTGTCATTTTCTCACCCTTGTTCTAAACCTATATGACTCTTGTTTTAATGGTTATTCTTTTACAAGTAATTGCAATGAATGGGGAAAGGAGCTTTCAAGTATCAAAAAGAATACAGATTCACCATAAAAGTACTGCAAAAGTAGTCCATATAACTCAAGCATTATACAGTATTTCAAATATTCTGAAGACATACAATAGTTTTAGGTGGAACAATACCTATTCCTTTAAAAGCAAACTAGTGAGTGTAGAATACTTTTACTGTCATTTACCCCCGTAAATATTTGAACCGCAGCTCTTGCAGCCTCTTTTATGGATGCGAATACTTTATGAACCCCCGTGAAATCAGCATTAGTGAGACTCTGATCTCTTTCGCTGTTATTTTTCTCTCTCATTTCTTCTCCAGTTCTATCTGTCACACTTGTCTGGCAGCATGGTGATTCTGAATAATGCTGAATAATTCTCCTTCTGCTATTTCCTGCAGCAAGCTCGAGGGCCCAGCGTTCCGTTCTATTACTTTGCTTCTCAGTGTCTTTCACGTCTGCTACTGTGCAAGCCTCCAGGATCAAACATTTCACCATGGGTTTATTCTCCCGGTTATATCCAGGGGAATAGAATTCCTCTGATCTTCTGTCATTTGTGTGTGTAATATGAACATGGTGTGAATGCCTTTTTCAAAACTATTTTATTCTTCACTCCTGTGAATTTAATTCTGGCTATGCTTTTAACTTGTAGTTTTAGACACAAAAGCTGAACTTGGGTTATCATCGTTCTAAACACTGCTTTTAACCCTGGGTAAAGGAACACTTCATGTTTGTAATTTAAAAGCGGGGTTATGAAATCCTGCTCCGGAGCCAAGTTGCCAAACTTGTACAGTGTGAAACAATGCGGTGTTGGAATATTACGCCTGCGTAGCAACCAATACCGTGCCTCATATTCATGTGCTTTGGACAGTCACAGAAACATGGCGCACTGTATACAGTAATAGTAACAGTAGTCAAATGGTGACAAAAAAATGTAACTTTTGGCTGAGAAACTTGATCAGATCAAGGTAAATTGTACTTAATTTTTCTTCTGGGAAACATGCAAGTATCTTCTGTTGCTTCCTTTGTTGAAAAACAAAGATATTTAAACAAAATAAGAAAAATTGTGATGTCTTCATCCTGTTCAAAAGTTTTCACCCCCAAACTCTTAATGCATCGTGTTTCCTTCTGGAGCATCAGTGAATGTTTGAACCTTTTTTAATAGCTGTGTTTGAGTCCCTCAGTTGTCCTCAGTATGAAAACACAGATCTCAAAATCATTCATTCACTGCTGGAAAGGGTTCAAATATGCAAAAATGCTTGAAAACTGAAGAATTTGTAGTTTTTTTCTGAAGAACAGAGCTCAATTTAAATGCTCAGAACCAACAAGAGTTGACTCATGAACAAGACTCATGAACAACCATCACAAAACAAACAAACAGTCATAGATCATCCACGTAACAACAAACAGTATTAAGAATCAATGGTTCACATACTTTTGAATGAGGTTATTTTAATAAATTCAGCTATTGTTTTGTCTTGTGAACTAAATGCAAACATCCTTTATGTAAAATATCTTACTCAGAATAGTACTAAACAAAAAATAAGATTCTGCAAGGGGTTCACCAACTTTTTCTTGCCACTGTACTATTTGTGCGTACTCTGATTATCTTCACTGTAATGAAATGAAATAGGCTTTAACATAAAACACAACCCTGTCTCTTTTTGTTAAATGTCAGTTTTAATGATCAATAATAGCCATTATAAAAGGTATAAGAATATACAATAAGAAATAAAGCAAACAATTCAGTCAAGCGTACAAAATCAGCGCTTTAGTAGGATACAAAAGTTAAATAGCCTATATATATAAGTTAGTTATGAAACGTCACTTTGCTCTCAGCCAAAACGGAGCCAGCGGCAAATGTCAGAAGGACTCGCCGAGGTAAGGCTGTTCTCGGCTGGGTACATGAGCGCTGAGTGTCCGGTGATCGCCTGGATCTCACAACTCCGACAACATCAGATTAAATTTTCAGAAAGGCGCTATCTTTATCAATAAACCACAAATTTGAGCTTTAAACCAGCACATTCTTGCCTGAAAAGTTCTTAAAACAACATATCATGACATAATAACAGTAATTATGTTTAAATTATGCAGGTTTTCTCCTTTACTATTGACGCTTGCTGGTTAGTGCGAGATGCCTTCTGGGATACCTGGCTGTCTCAAGTCTGAACAAGTCACCTCTCGATGCATCCACGATAAAAGGGGCGGATCAAAAACACATCCGGGGATTTGAACTGAACTTGGCTAGATGTGAACTTTAAATTGGAACTTTACTTGGACAGCGACTGATGACGTTTCACAAGTCCACAAGTATAGACAAGTATGCATATTGAGAAACAGCTTTAGACTATATATGTCTAATTTAACAAGAATTCAACCACAGGTGAGTCTAATTATTCATTACACAGGTGTCCAGCAGACAGTTGACTATAAAAGGGTGTTAAAACACCTTCCCATTTCATGCTGTCAGCAATGGCACCACATGGAAGAGAAATGTCACAAAACCTGAGAAAGAAAATAATTTATTTACACCAGAAAGGTGAAGGCTACAAGAAGATCAGCAAAGCTATACTTATCAGTCAGAATACTGTAGCAAAAGTGGTACAAAAATTAAAAAAAGATGGAACTGCAACCATCTCACAGAGACGTCCAGGTCCTCCACAGAAGTTAACACCTCGACAGGAGCGTCTTCTGATGAGAAGGGTTGAAGAAAATCGGCATACAAGTTCACTGCAGTTATCTAAAGAAGTAGAAAGCCAAACTGGGGTGACTATTTCCCGTGACACAATACTGCGTACACTGCAGAGGAATGGCATGCATGGGTGCCGTCCACGAAAGAAGCCTCTCCTAAAGCCCAGGCACAAAAAAAGCCCACCTAGAGTTTGCCAGGGCCCATGCTGACAAAGATGAAGACTACTGGGACTCTATACTCTAGAGTGATGAGACCTAGATAAATGTTTTTGGAACTGATGGCTTCAAAACTGTATGGCGTTGCAAAGGTGAGGAATACAAAGAAAAATGCATGGTGCCTACAGTGAAACATTGTGGTGGCAGTGTCCTTATGTGGGGCTGCATGAGTGCTGCTGGTGTCGGGAGCTGCATTTCATTGATGGCATCATGAATTCACAAATGTACTGCTGTATACTGAAAGAGAAGATGTTACCATCAATGTGGTCGTTGTGCACTTTCCCAACATGACAATAATCCTAAACACACATCTAAGGCCACTGTTGGATTTCTGAAGAAGAACAGGGTGAAAGTGATTCAGTGGCTCCTGATCTGAACCCAATCGAACACCAATGGGGAATTCTGAAGAATTCAGGGGAATTCCAGCATCCAGTCTCTAAAAGAGGTCATTCTTGAAGAATGGAAAAAGATAGATGTTGCAAAACATTGCCAAATTGTTCATTCCATGCCTAGAAGACTTGGTGCTGTCATTAAAAATCATGGAGGCCATACAAAGTACTAGATGTAGTAGTTTTTGTTGTGGGGTGTACTCATTTTTGCATCACCCTAATCTGAGTAAAACTGAAAAATGTGTAATCTAATTTATATTATTAACCTTACTTTCATGTTATAAGTTAAACAGATGTTATATTAAACTTTGTTTTTGTGTTCATTGAGATATTGTTTAAAATGTTACTTTTCAAAGGGGGTGTTCATTTACGCTGAGCACTGTGCATGTTTTATGTGAATAAGTTACATTAATGAATGAATAACTTATGTTTAAGTCCAAATTTGACTAATTATTTTGTTTATTCTTTCTTCTGCCAATGAAAATAGATCCACTATGGCTAGTACTCCACCTTTGAGTGCTACCAAGAAACACACACTGAAAGCCTGTAATAAACACTGACTAAACTGTGGAGTGAGGTTTAAATAAAAGAACACATTCCTTGCTTACAGGCATTTCAAAGTTCTCTCTCTTCGCTTCAATTATTTTTTTTTTCTATTTTACACACATATTCCTGTCAGGAGCGCCACAAAGGATAGACGATGTGGTATCGACAGAGATGGGCGTAAATACATGGAAATGTATTTAAAATACAAATACAAAATACTGTGTGGGAAAATGTATTTAAATACAAATACAGTATTTTGTATTTTGAAAATACACAAAATACATGTGAAATTGAAGATTCAGTGCAGGTATCCCTATTAGGCTGAAATCTATCTGGGCCTATTCTGAATGCCAAAAAGCATTTAGATGTGTGCAACTACTTAGAAACTTACCTCATTTCTGCTCTCGCTGTCATTCTCTCTTTCTGTCATTCTCTCTCTCTCTTTCTTAAGTGCTTGCTTCCTTGCTGGTAATTACAAATAAACTTATGTAGTGCAAAATAGCGGCCATTTATATACTTACTTCTGACAAGGTTACAATGTAGTCTATTACTTATGGTGAACACTTCTAAAAAAAAACCTGTAAAACTGTGGGAACCTTTTCTGCTATATAGCAAAGAATAGGGATGGGTGATATGACCAAAATCTTAATTTTACTTGACAGTAACAATATATGGCATGGTTTCACAATTATTAATATCAGTTTTGATACCACAGCAAAAACTGAATTTCAAACTCTTTTGATGCTTTTTTTTAGTATAGTAACTTTTATATTTATTTAATGTAAAGTTTATTTGTTTCTATATACATAATTAGAAAATATAAAGTTTATCTAAAATAAAAACTTTTTTAATTAGAAATCATTTGGCACTTTTTTTTGGTGAACAATAAAACTAAAAGTGTAGTGTATCTTTCATCATTGTCATCACAAATGCACACAATCACTACACTAAACTGATGGAGACAGACAATGATTAACCTAATTATTTCGTTTCTACATAAACAAACATTTGCATAGATGGGTAAACACAATCACAATTTGGAAATGTGTCCAGTTACATTTTCATAAAGCACCATGTTTGTAAAATTTAAAATGATTACATTTACAAAATGAGCCTGCATAGCAGAAATAATGAATAAAGTAATGGTCGTGTTTAATACAATCGTTAATTGAAATAAAATAATTAATGAATTAAAAAACATATATAACACAGTATTGTTCAATTTAGTGTTATACATATGTTATCATATTAATATGTCTTGTTCTAATGTCACAAGTCACAATTTCAAGTTTACTGGTCATGAAACCCCCCTGTTTTACCCTGGTCATTCACACCTCTGAGTTTCAAAAAGTCTGTGAAAATGGGCGTGTAAAGCTCTGGAAAAGTGGGAGTGTAGAGGGGGAGAAGAGGGGAGAGAACAACCAATGAAACAGAGACATACAACACACTCATTATACAGAATAATGAATATTAATATATGAGCACGGAGAAAATGTCAACAAACTCCCAAGCCCAAGGGAGAAATGCGAAAGAATATTTAATAGGGCTAATAATAGGTTACTTTGATTACATTTACGAGCTCTGCAGTCTCAAAATCAGTCTTTTAGAATAATCGTGTCGTCGCATTCAGATAGGCTACACCACTGTATCAGTGTCCCTGTTTACACATATAATTCATTTGAAGAAGACTTGATGAAATATGTGTGAAACAGACTACGGCTCGCGTGTTTGAACGCAGCTAGAGCAGGCAGATGTGAATGAGCCGCACTTTTGTGACATTTGAATTCTCCGCTGTGATGCGATCTCACGCAAACATATTTCCATTTGTGCTGGTAGATTACAGCAAAACAATCCACATGCACACAAACCTCTGCTCTGGTCGCGTCGCAGGAAAACACATTGTGTTGTAGTACTGAGGAAACGAGCAACAACGATATGTCTCTGAATGACAAAAGACCGAGGTGAGAAAACTTCCTCATATCGTATGCATACTACAGCGCAGTGATTGGATTGAATGAGCTTTATGTCATGAATATGTCGAGAATCTACGTCAGCATGTTCGAAAGTACACGATGACGTCAGATTTTGTGACGTTGCTCCGACTCGGCTTTTCAAACAGGAAGACAGAAATCACTCTGAAAAATGCAAAAATAACTATTTTTCACTTATGAATAACATTAATGAGTACCTTTAGTGTTTTCAATGATGTGCAGCCTATACATATCTGTTTACATCTCAAAAAATGTGTTTTGGGGTTTCATGACCCTTTAACTTGATTATTTGGTTAGGGTTTAAGAAGTGTACTAAAAAACTTTTCACATGTGTCGTCAAAATGACCCACAACCTAATCAGTTTACATCTGAAGAAATCCATTTATTCACAAACTTCTCACGAGACGAGTGTTTGACATAGTATAAGAGGTGTTTGACAAATTATTCGGCAAACTACTTCCTCTCATCGCTGCTTTTTGGTGGTTTGGAGAACAATTACTCAGAGTCGCCCTCTGTCGTTTTTTACAGAATTATACAATGGAGAGCACGTCAAGCATAAAAGCCTCGTAGGTTTACTGAGGAGCACGCGCAGTAAGCAGGTTCATGGCGTACAGCCATGCGAATTGCGAAAGTATAAACAAGGCTTCAACTGCACAAGGCTAAAGAGAAAGCGGAAAGTCCTATCTATGTAAACGATTTAGAAAAAGTTCCATCGATTCACAATTTATATCATCGCTACGAATCTACGATATTGTCATATGATATCACCCATCCCTAGCATGCAGTAACGTTAATGCTTCAAACACAAACTACAAAAACAAAACTAGTTGATGCATGAAAACAACACCCTGATAAAGAGGATGACTGTCTCAAAGTATTTTGAGTATTTTGAAAATACAAAAATACTCATCTTAAATGTATTTAAATACAAATTACATTTGATTTTTTCCAAAGGCTTTAAAATACAAAATAGTATTTTGTATTTCAAATACGTATTTTAAATACATGTATCTGAAATACTGCCCATCCCTGGGTATCGAAACAGAGTTGTTGGAACTTGCACCATGTACATTTTCTTTTCACATCCTCAAATCAGTTCAGTTGGGTAACTGATTATGAACGATTATCAACCCAAAATGGCCCAAGACTCTCAACTCAGCAACTGGGTTAAAATAGCCCAATGTTTTTTCGAGTGTAATGTATAGATAATATGGACTTGAATTTCATATAGTTTGAGTAATTAGAATGAGGGAAGCAAGGCTGTGGTTAATTGCGTGAAAGGCGGATTATACTTAATATAACTAATTTAGCGCGAAGGGAACTAATCCATAAGAAGTTAGATCAAATAATCAGAGGAAAGTAGTAACACTAAAGAACAGAAACAAGGGAACTAATTAAAGAACAGACATATGACAACATATAAGATAGCTTGCTTAAAGGGCTGATAGCTTGAGGAATTGTCCTTGATCTTTTGAGATAAAAGAGTTTGATATACCTTGAAATCATGGTGCAACTTTCAGACCATTCCAAACAAAACTTATTACCCAGTGAAAAAACTACTGAAACTGAAACTAAGCTGCAAAAATAGCTTGTTCTGAAATTACTGACACCGTAATATCGAAACATTAACAAATCACTACCATTATTTATATTATTTACGTCTCCGTTCCCTCCTTCAGGGAAGGAGGGTTACATGCGTAACCGAGATGTTTTTAGAGCATAACACTCAGCACTATTTCACAAACAACAGAAGCATTTCTTAAGGGGATAGCACTAACTAACTAATTAACTAAATAATTCTAATAGTCAGAGAGAAGATAGAAGCTTTTCATTAAAAAAAAACTAACTTCTGTAAAACTCTGCTAACATTGTAATGTGGAAAAGAATAAGTAATAATACAGTATGATATGATCTCTTTAAAAAAGTTAAGGGGCCCAAAGCAATATTTAGCCAGGGGGCTCAGAATTCTTCACAGCCCTGTTGGGAAGTGGAAAATCAAAGGAAACTGTTCAGAAGTTTCAGAGCATGAATAAGTGTTAAATAAAAACAAGAAATGGAGGAAAATAGCAGATCTGAGGATGCAGACATTTCCTACAGCAGTGACATCTTGATGGAACTCTGGCTCCCTGTAGGGCAGATTTCTAGTAGATGATTTATGGTTGGCCCAGTACTTTTGTCAAGCTGATAATACCACCCACATCTATGTTGTTAGATTTCCACAGTCCATCTCACTGATGGATCACAAGTGCACCTAAAGATTGTTGCCTTCTGTCTGCACGCTTGGAATAAAACAATCCAGGAGCAACTAGGGGCACAGAATCCATTAGAGCTGCATCAGGATCCCATGTCCCTCTGCACATCTAACACGGTTATATTTCATGTCTGTGTCTTGAGTGAGAGAAACCGTCTTCTCAGACTGCGGAGGAAATGCTGTGTTGGCTGTTCACTTGACACATAGTTTCAGGCTCAGGGCTGCAGAGAAAGATCTTAATGACAATTTTGGATTAAATGTGAGAAATGTTTGTCCAGTACTGAGAATGGCACTACTTATTTTCTTTTCGATTCAAAGACTGGGTGTAGAACTATGAAGTTTTGAGACAAATATATGTGTTGGTTTCAAATATCTTCAGTTAATTTTGTGAATGCTATCTCCTAAGTAAGATTTTAATAACATCATATATAAAACATCATTAATTACACTTTCTGTTGGTCAAAACAGAAGTTTCCCAAATGATTTTACATTGTTTTATGGTTTAAATGTAGCTAAAAATTCAATAAAAGGCCTATAATGCATTTTAAATACATGCATTTGTCAGGATACATTTCAAAATAACAAGGAATGACATGTTTTTATAAAAATTTACTGGAGTAAAAAATATGATATGATGCTTTGTGTAACGTAGCGGGACTCATGGTAAGATCCAAATGCAAGCTTTTATTTACAGTGGTAAGCGTGGTCGTACAGGCAGGGTCTAAGCAGGGGCAAACAGGAACAGCAAGGGCTAGGCAGAATCGTAGTCAGGGTACAGGCAGTAGATCGAGGCAGGCCGATAACATTCACAGAACAGGATGGCAAGGCAAGGGTCAAAGGCAGGAACAGGAACAGACAGGGAAACAGGATAAACACAGGGAAACGCTTAGAATTGACACACAGGGTAATCAAGACTTCGCGGTGAGGTGGTGTGAGTGAAAGTCCTTTATAGTCCTGATAATGAGCTGCAGCTGGGTGTGGTGATTAGTGTGGAGTGATTGTGAAGTGAGTGCAGGTGATGAGCAATGGAGGATCATGGGAAATGTAGTCCGGGATGTGACAGGAACAGATGGTGATCGTGACACTTTGGAATGTAGTAAAGTAAATGTTTCCCAAAATAAAAATACTACAATAAAGTACAGATACTTGAAAAATGTACTTAACGAAGTAAAAATAGTATGTTACTGTCCACCACTGCTGATAACAATTTATTTTGATTGTCCCCCAACAAAAATTCTACTGACTACAAGTACATGTCAGCTAACAGTTTTTCTTAATCGCTTCCTCACCATAAATTTTGGGATCAGGAAAAAAAAAACCTCAATGTAATTACCCACATTGCCAAGTTAGAGCATTCAAACTGCACCCTGTGAGAAATAGCAGATTTGAATGTGTAGAGATTTGGCACTATAAACCCATTCATCAACATGCGATTTTGCAATGTAGACTTTTATGAAGCAACATTAAATAATGGAGAAAACTGGTGAAAATGGAGAAAAGACATCTGTTGGACCTCATGCAAGGTTACACAGGCACACAAACACATTCTTTTCAGTAAATCTGACAGAATCCAAAAAACTGAAGCTGTTTTTAGCAACAACTGGGGGTTCTTTTACATGTAAATGAATTACAGTAGCAATTTTACAGTCCTGTTCCCCATATACATACTTGTACTTACATATAATGTATGTAATCCATGTACTTATTACAGTAATTACAATAACTGAGTAATAACTAGGTACTAACCCAGAACCTACCCTAAACCTAACCTTAAAGGGTTAGTTCACCTACAAATGAAAATTCTGTCATTAATTACTCACCCTCATGTTGGTCCACACTCATAAGACCTTCGTTCATCTTCGGAACACACATTAAGATATTTTTGATAAAATCTGATGGCTCAGTAAGTTAATTTACATTTTCAAATGCCCAGAAAGGTACTAAAGTGATATTTAAAACAGTCCATGTGACTACAGTGGTTCAACCTTAATATTATGAAGTGACGAGAATACTTCTGTGCGCCAAAAAAACAAAATAACAACTTTATTCATGGGTGATTTCGAATTGTTTTCGAATTTTTTATGAATCTTTTGTTTCAATTCAGTGGAAGTCACATGAACCATTGAAAATTCAAAAACATTTATGACGTAACAAAGCCTCGTTTAATGAAATCATGTGACTTTGGTGCTCCGAACCACTGATTCGAAACAAAAGATTCGTAAAGCTTCAAAGTTTCTTGAAGCAGTGTTGAATACAATTGTTATTTTGTTTTTTGGCGCACAAAAAGTGTTCTCGTCGCTTCATAACATTAAGGTTGAACCACTGTAGTCACATGAACTGTTTTAAATATCACTTTAGTACCTTTCTGGGCATTTGAAAGTGTAAATTAACTTGCTTTCAATTAATGCAGGCCTCACTGAGCAATGGGATTTTATCAAAAATACCTTCATTTGTGTTCTGAAGGTCTTATGGGTGTGGAACGACATGAGGGTGAGTAATTAATGACAGAATTTTCCTTTTTTTTGGGTGAACTAACCCTTTAACCCCTTTAGTTATCTTACATTACCCAGTATTTTCTTAGGTAAGTACACTGTAAGTACATGAAGTGTGAAATAAAGTGCAACCTGAATTACCATTTGAACGTAAATGTGATCCACCTCCTTGTGAAAATTAGATTTTATTACCAGAATAAACGGGTATAGTTTACACATTTGTGTAAATGCGTAAACTAGCCCTCAGCAACGTAAATGAAGTATGCTAATTAAAAACATCAAATTATCCTCTTTTTCTTTTCCACAAGTGAATTACTTCAGTTTTAAAGTAATACACACCTTATCAAAACCTTACCAAAACAGATATTAGAATTAATGCTCTAATACTAGAATTAACTGTTAACGCAGCTCTCCTTAAGCGTGAATAACCCTCTATGATAATGGGTATTTTTTTTAGATAATGATTTGAAATTAAATGAGTGTTTTGTTGTTCTGTCAGGTTGATTGAAAATTGCAGGTAAACACACATCGAGCGGTTAGCCTGAGGGGTGGGTGGAAAAAATGTGCACCAGAAACTCCTGAGATAAACACAAACAAACTCTGGCTTGATAAAACCCCAATCCAGAGTGAATTAGGATACAACTGCATGTTTATCCCTCACTGTCTCATTTCTGTGATATGAAATAAATAAGTAAACAAGAATCCTTTTGCAGAAACCTGTCACAAAAGCTTTACGATTAGGGAGGGATGAGGGCACACTATGACATGCCGTCAGATAACAATGACAGAGGGAAATGGAAATTTTACTTTCCTTCCCTCAGAGAAAGTAAGAAAAGAGAAGGTAGAAGGGAGAAAACATCAGGTTCATTTTTTGACATTTCGTACCCAAACCTGTCTCTTGCTTTGTGCTGAAGTGATTTTTCTAGACGAAAATGCTAGCGTATGGACACACACCAAATATACACCTAACTCGTCTTAAACGCTATCTCGCCGTTCAAACGCCCACGCTCAGAAAAGGCTCTAAACCCCAACGGCAGCATCATAAAGTTATCTTCAGTCAAACACATGTGAGGATTGGAATACCGGATGTTTTTTTCACCCCTCTCTCTCTCTCTCTCTCTCTCTCTCGCTCTTCTCACTAACTGCTGATGATTCTCAGTAACCTGTGACAAACCTTTAAAGGGCTTTTAGCCTGTAATGTCATTGCAGTCACCACTTGCTCACTCACTTGAAGAACATTTCCAACAGGAAACAATGCATAAAATACAAAATCAAATATCTCAAAAGTAATTTCAGAGCAGCTAAGGTTTTGTTACCCAGCTGGGCAGGATTTACGGGCTGAAGTGTGGTTAATGGAATGATGAATGGTGTGCCAGGTATTATTTTCAAACAAGCATATGGCTATCTATTAAATATTAATGTGTTCCATTTTTATAATAGAACTGCAGTTAGAAGGGTAATTCTCTTACGCAGATCAAAGTGCAGTGGAGGCGGAACTCAATTAACCCGCATTTCTCAGCAAGTAACAAATTCTTACCAAAAGGTTTGTACCCTGGCCCCTTGTCATGTCCCAGATTGTACCACTCTGTTTGGCCCTGTTTACACCTGGTATTAACATGAGTTTTGGTCAATTGGATCACAAGTGAACGACGCTAAATACAAGTGTAAATGGGGTCTAAAAAGTTTTGATCTTGTCCACTTTCGAACATTTCCAGAGGTAGTCGTAAATGCATTTTCGAATGTGTTTGAACAGCACAAAAGACCGCCTACTCTCTGCCTACTAACCTAATGCATAAACATTATGGGAAGTGTGCTAGCCAGACTGGATTTCTTTCACAAGATGTAATATAAGTCTAAGGTGTCCCCTGAATGTGTCTGTGAAGTTTCAGCTCAAAATACCCCATAGATTTGTTTTAATTAATTTTTTTAACTGCCTATTTTGGGGCATCATTAACTATGCACCGATTCAGCGCACGGCCCCTTTAAAACCTCGCGCTCCCTGCCTCCCGAGCTCTCGACTATAATACAGTGCATAAACAAAGTTCACACAGCTAATATAACCCTCAAATGGATCTTTACAAGATGTTCCTCATGCATATTGCATGCATGCATCGGATCATATGAGTATAGTATTTATTTGGATGTTTACATTAAAATAGCGACGGCTCTCTTGTCTCCGTGAATACAGTAATAAACGATGGTAACTTTAACCACATTTAACAGTACATTAGCAACATGCTAACGAAACATTTAGAAAAAGAATTTACAAATATCACTAAAAATATTATGTTATCATGGATCATGTCAGTTATTATTGCTTCATCTGCCATTTTTCACTATTGTCCTTCATCTGCCATTTTTCGCTATTGTCCTTGCTTGCTTAACTAGTCTGTTGATTCAGCTGTGCAGATCCAGACGTTAATACTGCCTGCCCTTGTCTAATGCCTTGAACATGGGCTGGCATATGCAAATATTGGGGGTGTACATATTAATGATCCCGACTGTTACGTAACAGTCGGTGTTATGTTGAGATTCGCCTGTTCTTCTGAGGTCTTTTAAACAAATCAAATTTACACAAGAAGGAGGAAGCAATGGAGTTTGAGACTCACTGTATGTCATTTCCATATATTGAACTCTTGTTATTCAACTATGTCAAGGTTAATTCAATTTTCCATTCTACGGCACCTTCCGGGTCCAAACTCTCTATCTCATACCACAAGAAAAACAACAAACGGTGCTAATATAAACATAAAATGTGGTGTAATACTACAATTTTATAAAATTATAATCATAACCTTTATCTCCATATCAAAATTACAGATGTCCAGACAGTGATTCATCTTTTATAAATTGTTAAAATATTAATGTCTGTGATGCTGTGATCACGGAGACTGTTGTGTAGACTGTAAGTATTTAAAATGTTTACATTTTTAAAATGTAACCCAGAAACGGCATTCCTTACGTCACGACTTAACAAGCAAATACATTTACCCATCCACAGACCCACCCCTCAAAAAAAAAAAAAATCCGGACAGGAATGTTCGAACGTGGAAAAGAGAGGTGTAAATGGGATAAAATTGTAACATTTCTCCATTTAAACATTTATGTTATCTATGTTCTATTGGGAATAAAATATTGGCTCATGTGATTTGAATGACTTTTAGTTTTCATTTTATTCAAATTAAAAAAAATGTCCCAACATTTCCGGAATTTGGGTTGTAATTCATAACTGAATATGACGAAGTTTGCATTTTTGAGATATTAGACATTTGAATAAGAGTGAATGTTTGCATTTATATATATATTGATTACTTCACAAATACATTTAGACCTAGAACTTCCTTTAAATATAAAACAAAATAAAATGTAAATAAATAAATAATAATAAAAAATTTGGTCCCCCAATATGCAATACATGTTACGGCCTTGGCTTAAAATACTGCTGTAAGTACACAATTATACATTGCAGAAGTAATAATCAGGTTTTTATGTAGAGAGTGTATATATATATATATATATATATATATATATATATATATATATATATATATATACACACACACACACACATGGTCATGATGTAAGGAGGGAGTATTTTTCTGATCAACCATCACATTTTAAATATGAGGGCAGAACAAAACTCTAAACTTGGTTAAGGTATTTATCTAAGGTAATTTTGTGTGCAAACACTGCCTGCAAAGTCATTGCCTGATAAGGCAGCAAGTCAACAAGTCAGCTGCCTAAGCTTTCAGACACACCCATTATGTCCTCGTTTGTCTCCTTTGTTATTATCACCTGTGTATCATTATGTTTGCCATGTTTATATTACTCACGTCCTTTTGCTTGAGGATAAAATCACTGACACGTAATCCATAACAGAGCTAATTGTTCTTGAGCTGTTTGAAGTGTCATACAGTAGCTGGTGAACAGACGTTTTCTCTCCATAATTCACGCTATCCATACAGTCACAGAGTATAGATTTCCTTTAGTGTTAACCTGCCTGGTTAAATTATTTGTTTCTTTTTTGTACAATGCTTATTGGGGGGAACACAAAGGACCTTATTTTCATTATCTCATAAATCTAAAAACAGCAAAATAAACAGAGCCCTTCCCTTATGCATGTGTCCTCGGGTCAGCAGCCCCAAAGAGGAATCACCCTCATTTCAGCTGTGTCACTTTACAAATGACCTGATGCAGTAATGGATACACCAAATAGAAAACATCATAATTTATATTTAAGTTAACCTTTTAAGTTATTTGTTTCTAGGTTTTAAGTCAGCAATGGTTAAAAATAGCACACATTTTACTGATCATCCAGGCCAACTGTGATATTAAAGTCACCCATCTTACTATGCTTGCATTCCCACAAGGCCTGGTAAGAAAATGGGGGGAAAAATGTAGAATTTGAATTCTGAATTTAATAGGTTGCACAGTAGTTTTATTCATTCCATTTTCATTTTGCTTTAGGTGCAATGGATACCCATCTACTAATAAAGATAAGGGGAAGCAAGGAAACAAGACAAGACTAGATCAGATGACAAGATGAGACAAGATGTGACGAGAGGAAACACACAACAAGGGAGGAAATTACAAGACCAGGACTGACACGAGTAGAACAGCAGAGAATGAGTGCAGGTACTGTATTGTGATGTTGCAGCTATGGCTGTTTGATATAGCAAAAAAAGAGAAGCATTTTCACTTTTTAAAGGGGTCATATAATGCCACTTTTACAAGATGTAAAATAAGTCTCTGATGTCCCCAGAGTGTGTATGTGAAGTTTTAGCTTAAAATACCACACAGGTCATTTTTTTATAGCATGTTAAATATGTCACTTTTTGAGGGTGAGCAAAAACACTCCGTTTTTGTGTGTCCCTTTAAATGCAAATGAGCTGCTGCTCCTACAAAGAGGGCGGAGTTTCAAGAGCTTGTGTTAGCAGCGCCGATTACCCCAGACTCACTGAAAATGTCAGAAACTGTTCATTTTATGTTCAAACCGGAGTCGGACAATGATTGAGAGACTCAAGAAGAAGTGACAAAATGTAGAATGCAACAGGACGTTTCTGAATGGTTAGTTGATGAATTTATGTAGCTGATGTGGAGTTAACTATCACTGATAGTCATTGATTAGCATATTCTGTCATGATAATCTATAAATAGCTCATGTGGGAACTGTTGGAAGATGCCTACAGAGCAATTTGTCATGTATGACATGCTATTGCATTTGTGTTACGTACTGTATTGCAATAACGTGGTCTCACCGCTTTGTTGCATGTTCTCAGGGCAGGGTTTATGTAAATTTTAGGGTTAGTGATGTAAACAACACAGGAAGAAGCTCGTTGTAGTCCCTACCAGCAGTTTGTTGTAGTCCTTAAACAGAGAATTCTTTAAAAGAAAATATCTCCCTTAGCGTCCTAACTTTGCAGATGTTGTTTGTGCTCTAACAGCAACATTACACACTAACTAAAGTTAAAAAAGTGAAATCGCAATGAACCACGCCTTTAAAGGTACACACTTTTTAAAGGCTGGCCCACACTAAAATATTTTTTTTTTAATATTATCAGATTTTCAAAATGTGAGAGACCACAAACATGACAACAACAAAAAAAATCATAGATTTAACTTTTTTTTTTCTTATAGTGTGTGGAGTGTTGCGATGTGACCAAGACAGCACACCACACAGTAGATTCCCGACTGTGAACACAGAAAATCTAGCAAAATCTCTTGTGGTCAAACATGACTTTGGTACGGTGACCGGGAGGGGACATGTTCGGTTCACTTAGTTTTGTCGTGGCCACGACATTTAAACTCGAACGTGATAATATGTCGTGGCCACAAGATATTAATTCGTGGGAACGTGATTATAAATTGTGGCCACCAGATTGTTTTGTCGAGGTAACGACATCCTTATGTCGTAGCCTCGAGATCATATGGTGAGGGAACGAGATATTTTTCTCGTGGCCACGACTTCATAATGTTGAGGGTATATTACTCGTGGCCATGAGTTATATGTGTAAACAACGCGTGCTACCATAGCAACCTGGAATTAAGAATGATAAAATAAGTGCTTTGGAGCAGTCCCTCCAGGATTTCGCGATTCTGCGATCACTGAATTTATCGCAAAATCAAGCAAACTCCACAATATTATGAGGAGCTTGCATTTTTTCTTAATCGCCGCAGATTTTGGGCTTAGGCACGTCCTGTGACATCATCGCAACATGCATTTAGTCAACTCGTTTGAGCTGCGCAGCTCGGACCAATAATAGACAACGCAACGGGAGTTCAGAGCAGCGGGCTGGTCTCGATCACACGGCAACACCATTATTACACAGCGCTGGGAAGAAAGCGCTTGAATTCACCACAGAATTAATAACATCCCTGTGAAATCTTGTGAGAAGCATTAAAAAAAAAAAAAAAAAAAAAAACACAGATATCAGATAAAACAGCGCTGACGTGGAAACTGTTTGATATATGTGGTTTAACAGAGAATTCTGCGACGAATTTGAATGCTGCTCACAAGATTTCACAGTGATGTTATTAATTCTGCGGTGAACTCAAGCACTTTCTTCGCAGCGCTGTGTAATCTGGAAACCATGAGAAATATTGTGCAATGAAAACAAAGTGTAGGCTAAGTGTAATGTAGTAGCCTACAACCCCAAGTGCTTTTCCCAGCACTTCAAAACTTTAAATATTGGCCAGTTTTAATGTTATTTTTAATGTGATGTCCAAAACATTATTTATTCATCCTTCATAGCTTGTCCCAAAACTAAAAGTTATAGGAAAGCAAACACTTCTTTAGAAATAAAAAGACAATAAATTACCACTGTAGTAGATGCTGCAGAGGAGCACTTATGGACTTATGGACACTCTCTAGTATATATTTGTAATATTTATTGAATATAATAATAAAATAAAAGTCAATATTATCTACATTTCAACTCAAGCTCAGTGCTTTTCTGTCAGCCCTCACAGCGCTACCAAATCAGGAGCTGACAGAACTTAAAGGGTTAGTTCACCCAAAAATGACAATCACAGTGCTCAGCGTAAATGAGTACACCCCCTTTGAAAAGTAACATTTTAAACAATATCTCAATGAACACAAAAACAATTTCCAAAATGTTGACAAGACTAAGTTTAATATAACATCTGTTTAACTTATAACATGAAAGTAAGGTTAATAATATAACTTATATTACACATTTTTCAGTTTTACTCAAATTAGGGTGATGCAAAAATGAGTACACCCCACAACAAAAACTACTACATCTAGTACTTTATATGGCCTCCATGATTTTTAATGACATGCAGTACCAAGTCTTCTAGGCATGGAATGAACAAGTTGGCGACATTTTGTAACAAACTATCTTTGTCCATTCTTCAAGAATGACCTCTTGTAGAGACTGGATGCTGGATGGGGAGTGATGCTTGTCTCTTCAGAATTCCCCATAGGTGTTCGATTGGGTTCATATCAGGAGCCACTGAATTACTTTCACCGTGTTCTTCTTCAGAATCAGAATTAGGATCATTGTCATGTTGGAAAAGTGCATGACGACCAAGGGCACAGAGTGATGGTAGCATCTTCCCTTTCAGTATAGGGCAGTACATTTGTGAATTCATGATGCCATCAATGAAATGCAGCTCCCCGACACCAGCAGCACTCATGCAGCCCCACATAAGGACACTGCCACCACCATGTTTCACTGTAGGCTCCATGCATTTTTCTTTGTATTCCTCACATTTACAACGCCATACAGATTTGAAGTCATCAGTTACAAAAAACATTTATCTTGGCCTCATCACTCCAGAGTATAGAGTCCCAGTAGTCTTCATCTTTGTCAGCATGGGCCCTGGCAAACTCTAGACAGGCTTTTTTGTGCCTGGGCTTTAGGAGAGGCTTCTTTTGTGGACGGCACCCATGCACGCCATTCCTCTGCAGTGTATGCTGTATTGTGTCACGGGAAATAGTCACCCCAGTTTGGCTTTCTACTTCTTTAGATAACTGCAGTGAATTTGTATGCCTATTTTCTTCAACCCATTTCATCAGAAGACGCTCCTGTCGAGGTGTTAACTTCCATGGGCGATCTGGATATCTGTGTGAGATGGTTGCAGTTCCATCTTTTTAAAATTTTTGTACCACTTTTGCTACAGTATTCTGACTGATAAGTATAGCTTTGCTGATCTTCTTGTAGCCTTCACCTTTCTGGTGTAAATAAATTATTTTCTTTCTCAGGTTTTGTGACATTTCTCTTCCATGTGGTGCCATTGCTGACAGCATGAAATGGGAAGGGGTTTTAACACCCTTTTATAGGCAACTGTCTGCTGGACACCTGTGTAATGAATAATTAGACTCACCTGTGGTTGAATTCTTGTTAAATTAGACATTTGTAGTCTAAAATTTAGCTTTGCTCCAGAGACTTTCAGTGGGGTGTATTCATTTTTACATCACCCTAATTTGAGTAAAACTGAAAATTTTGTTCTCTAAGTTATATTATTATCCTTACTTTCATGTTATAAGTTAAACAGATGAAATATAAAACTTAGTCTTGTTCATTGAGATATTGTTTAAAATGTTATTTTTCAAAGGGGGTGTACTCATTTACGCTGAGCACTGTATACTCACCCTCATGTCATTCTACACCTGTAAGACCTTCGTGCATCTTTGGAACACAAATTAAGATATTTTTGATGAAATCCAATGGCTTAGTGAGGCCTCTTTTTCCAGCAATGTCACCGAAATTCTCAAGATCCAGAAAGGTACTCAAAACATATTTAAAACAGTTACTTGGTTTTATAACATGAAATGTGGATATATATATATATATATATATATATATATATATATATATATATATATATATATATATATATATATATATATATATATATATATATATATATATATATAATATAATATAATATAATATAATATAATATAATATAATATAATATAATATAATATAAACATACTTTCAATTAACTTTAATTTTCTTAATTTTTTGGTGTTATTATTACTTAAAAAAAACAACCCAACTGCAGTTTGATTGATATTACTTGGAATGTTGGAATGCACAATAAAAAAGCATGATTTGTGAGAATTCATAAGTTGAGTTATCTGTTTTTGCAAATTCACTCTTTGTATACATACATACAGTACATATATATATATATATATATATATATATATATATATATATATATATATATATATATATATATATATATATATATATAAAATGGTAGTGTACCTTGTTTAAGTTTAAGTGCATAATTTTAAATAAATAATTAGCTGACTTTATGGTCTTTAGGAAATGGCCAAATAGACAAGCAATCTTATCAATTGTGTAATCAATGTGCATAGTGATTATTTGATATATAACAGCTCTAGCAACAACTCTTCAGAGATCGGCAGCATGCCAGCAAAGAATGAACGTCATGTTTAGTCGAAAAATTCCTTCAAAAAGCATAAAGCATAAAGTTTGAATCAGTTTAAACTTGTCACACTGTCCATGCCTGGCCTCCTGACTTCTCTGCACAGTTAAAAAACCTTTCACTCTGACAGGAAAAACAAAAAACTAAAAAAAAAAACCTTTATCTCAGCAGGACTGTTAATTCAGCACAAAAAGCCTCCCATGCTGACTGGGGAAAACAGTAGCAAAGGCAGCCACTTAAACGTCTACCTGTCTCCTATTTCATGAATTTCCAACCGAGCTCCATGTCTGCCAAGCTACACCTCAACCAACTTTACATAAAGTCTTTTTATTATATATATTACAATTAGCATATGAATTTACCACTAAATGTTCTTTTCAGTAGTGTCTTCATTATAGGTATTACTCAATAGCGCTGATTTCAATGGTGTTTCATAACCTAAAACAACATTCTTTAATGATCTTTAATGGCAAATGGCATTTGCTGTACATTCTGCGCTGACAGGATCAATTATGCTTCAGAAAGTTTTACAATGATTTGATAAAGTTTTTATTAAACAATACCTCTTTTTTTCTACCTCTTGTCCAGACTTGACTTAAATGGGACATAATTACTGACTCCTCTAGAATAGTTGAAAATTCAGATTTCAGCAGTTACAGTGTGTTTGTGTATTTGAAAATAATGGCTTGCAATCACATCCAATAGCCATCATCTCAGTAATTATATGTTTTACTAATACATTATCAAACTTGACATTCAGTTCAACCATTCAATATGTTAGCATAGTAAGTGGTTCATAAAATCACTTTAGATTTTTTTTTTTAAAATGATTAAAAGAAAACTTGACACAGAATTGTCCTTTTGAATGACCTCTAATGAGAGATATATAGTGAAGGATTATCAAACCACAGTGCATCCTATGAAACATAACCTCCTCCTCATCGGACAGAGTTGCTCGTTGAACAGGATGGATTCTTTGCAGAAAGTTGAAAAGCAATATGTCACAACAATATGCCATTACAGAATCACTCCAGTAAGCTCATAACTAACACTGTGTCCATGTATCAGCACTGCAGCAGGCATATAGGCTGAATTCTTTCAGAGGAGCGAGTCATTTGCATTTTTATAACAGCGCCGGCGGTTCTAGCTCTAATGACAGATCCTGTACACGAAACAAGGTGACTAGTCGGCAAAGTGGTTCCATTACAAGACAGAGAAAACACACAATGTTAATAAATAATGTAAAATAAGCTGTCCACTCTCTTTACACAAAACACCACTCTGCCCCACACAGCATTGCACACGTTCAGGTGGCTGCAGCATGAATGTTTTCAAATATGTGGTTGATTTATGAACTAACCATTGAAACACAGTAAAAGGAAGGTTAACAATGTTGAGTAGCATGCAAACAAACTATTTGATGAATTATGTAGAAGAATAAAATGTCATCAGTATGTGCTAGTGGTAAACAAATAGAGCAAGATGAATCGCACTTTGGCCATTGTGGTTTTTATGTGCTCTGGAAAAAAGAGAGGAGGAATTTGATTTCATGTAAATAACTATTTCCAGTTTAGATTCATATAAATGTCTTCCGTATCAAAATGATTGACAGTTTGTTAATATTAGAAAATAATATATTGTACTATAATCTGCGGTATAGACAATAAATCCTAAAGAGATGCAAGACATTTCAAAAAGTTCAACATTTCAGCAAAACTTGGCACTGAACAATGCCTAGTGGCACATCCACCAGAAAAAAAACGATGTCTTACTATATCTCACCAAACAAATTCAAAAACTTCCACAGGACACAGGATGCAACTAGTGATGGGCGCTTTCGAAACACTGCTTCATGTAGCTTCAAAACCTTTGTGAATATTTTGTTTCGAACCACTGATTGAGAGCGCGTATCAAACTACCGAAGTCATGTGATTTCAGTAAACAAGGCTTTGTGACGTCATAACTGTTTCTAAATGTTTCAAAAGTTCAGTGGTTCACGCAAGGGGCGATCTCTGAACAAGTTAACCAGTGTCTATATATTTGTTTGTTTATTTGCATTTGGTTTGTAAAATGTTCTTCATGCCTATTTGAGTTTTCGATGCTTTTACATCACTGTGACCAGCAGGCGTCACCAGCATGTGGCACCTCGAGTGCTTCGAAACTGTGAATCATTTTGCGAAGAAATTGGTTTAATTGATTCAAAATTTCGAAAAGCTTTTTTTCTCCCATCAATAGATACAACCTCCCTCTTCCCAAAGATGTTCAGACAATGTCTTAAATAGACAAGTTTCCCGCCAAACACTAGCAGGACGAGCCATCGTTAGGGGATGGAACCTCTCACCATAACACTCAATTCCATGGCATGACATTGCCACCTAAATACTATAAATACATCAAAAAGTCATTTCTTACACACAATCATCATAATACAAACAAGCACAAAATACAAACACAAAATAAAACATGTAACACATCATTGCACTCATGTCTCTCTCTATTTTAGACAATGGTAGGACCATTCATAAGGCAAGTTCTGGCTACGTGTGCTACCAGAGCCCACGCCCAAAACACTGGATCAGATCTAACATGTGCTATAATATCATAAACTTATGACCACCTTCTTAATATTGTGTTGGTCCCCCTTTTTCTGCCAAAACAGCCCTGACCCGTGAAGGCATGGACTCCACTAGACCCCTGAAGGTGTGCTGTGGTATCTGGCATCAAGATGTTAGCAGCAGATACTTTAAGTCCTGTAAGTTGCGAGGTGGGGCCTCCATGGCTTGTTTGTTCAGCACATCCCACAGATGCTCGATTAGATTGAATTTTGGGGAATTTGGAGGCCAAGTCAACACCTCAAACTCAAACCAATCCTGAACCATTTTTGCTTTGTGGTAGGACGCATTATCCTGCTGAAAAAGGCCACAGCCACCAGGGAATACCGTTTCCATGAAAAGGTGCACATGGTCTGTAACAATGCTTAGGTAGGTGGTACGTGTCAAAGTAACATCCACATGGATGGCAGGACCCGAGGTTTCCCAGCAGAACATTGCCCAAATCATCACACTGCCTCCGCTGGCTTGCCTTCTTCCCATAGTGCATCCTGGTGCCATGTGTTCCCCAGGTAAGTGACGCACATGCACCCAGCCATCCACATGATGTAAAAGAAAATGTTATTCATCAGACTAGGCCACCTTCTTCCATTGCTCCGTGGTCCAGTTATGATGCTCACATGCTCAATGTTGATGCTTTAGGCGGTGGACAGAGGTCAGCATGGGCACCCTGACTGATCTGCGGCTATGCAGCCCCATACACAACAAACTGCAATGCACTGTGTATTCTGACACCTTTCTATCAGAACCAGCATTAACCTCCTGAGCAATTTGAGCTACAGTAGCTCGTCTGTTGGATCGGACCTCACGGGCCAGCCTTCGCTCCCCACGTGCATCAATGAGCTTTGGCCGCCCATGACCCTGTCACCGGTTCACCACTGTTCCTTCCTTGGACCACTTTTGACAGATACTGACCACTGCAGACCACGAACACCCCACAAGAGCTGCAGTTTTGGAGGTGCTCTGACCCAGTTATCTAGCCATCACAGTTTGGCCCTTGTCAAACTCGCTCATATCCTTACGTTTGCCCATTTTTCCTGCTTCTAACACATCAACTTTGAGGACAAAATGTTCACTTGCTGCCTAATATATCCCACCCATTAACAGGTGTCGTGATGAAGAGATAATCACTTCACCTGTCAGTGGTCATAATTTTATGCCTGATCATTGTATACATCGTCAACATGCAGCAAATTATAGACATATCGTGAAATAAGTACAAATGCCAAGTAAATACAGAATAGCATTAGTCTGGTGCTCTAGTGATGACATCATCATTTAGGTTTGTCATCACAGGGACCTATTATGTTTTTTATTATAATTTTTTCAAATTTATTTTACCTTCTGCTTTAGTGTGTAATATAGCTGTTTGTGTATGTAAACAGTTTGCAAAGTTAAAAAGCACAAAGGGAAAGGGAGTTAATCTCACCAACAGAAACATCTCAAACCTCTGTGTATTTGACTAATATTGCATTTCATGCACTTAAAGTACAGCTTGCGAGCATCACTATGGGAAAGTGTCCAACTTTACGTGTCCCTTTTTAACTCCCCAAATATTTATCACTATGTTTACAGGAAATGCTGTTTTATTTCATTGTGTGGGGAAAAAAATAACTTCTAAAAGCAGAGGCATGGAAGAATCGGTGGTTAAAATGTATTTTTAACACTATTCCTCAGCAGAACTGAGGAAGCACAGTGTTTTGTTTTGTTTTTCCTCACCATTTTTCTAACAACTGTTTCTTGAACCATGCAGTTCAATGCAGGTCAGTGTGTAAAGGACATACAATTTTTACCGTGATGTAGAGAATTGACAGTTATTAGAGGAAGGCTATAAAATAATAATAAAAAAAAATGCCACTGAAATATCCTGCTCAAGTCGTGATGGCAAAGGTGGTTTGGGTCAATCAGCTTGTTTTTCTTGTCTGCCAAAATTATTGGACTTCCTTTTAGAGATCTTTCCACTATAGGGGAACAGCAGAGGTAGGCTGGCAGGATTTTATGTCGTGTTTTCTGTTTTTGAGTGGCTCCCCTCAGGGTGACTGCTTCGCTCTTCAGGCTGTAGGACACAAAGGAGGAAAGCAACCTATGTTCCTAAAGTGGTGCAGCTTTTAAATTCCCAACCATCTCTGACCCCTTGTTTACCATGCTGTGACTTTCCCCCCTCTTACTTATATCTTTAACTGCACTCATTTACATACATACATACATACATATACATATTTATTTATTCATTCTTTTGCATAGTGACTGTTTTGGGTATCTGCTTGTAGAAGATTACATTTTTATATGTACATTGTGCACACCATGGGCCCTATCATACACCTGGTGCAATGTGGCGGCAGGCGGGACTCAATTAATTTTTCACTTCCAGCATCACGTTGTTTAAATAGCAAATGCATTTGCGCCCATTTGTGCACCATGGGTGTGTTGGTATGTGTTCAGGCGCATTGTTGGCGTGTTGCTCTTTGAGGCAACTGAAACAGACTGCGCCATTGACCAACTGAAATCTGCTCTAAAGTCAATGGCGCAATATTTATTTTGTTATTTAAAGAGCGTGTTAGTAATATGCGCCTGTAGGCGGGTGCACAACACACGTACACTCTGCTTGTTACACACACAGGGACGCGCAGCAGCACACAAACATGCCAAATATTAAAAATAAAAGGATTACAATGGAAAAAATTATTATTGTGTGCATAAAGATAAAAATGCTTTGGTGGAATCCGGCTTGTCCCATAGATGGTCTGCTCGCACGCTTTAACCTCGCGCACGAACAGATCCGTTTCATCGCTTGCAAATTACACCAAGTAAATAGCGAATCCTCCATAGCGTGAGCTCAACTGGCTTTTAAAGGGAATAGGAGATGAGACTCTGATTGGTTTATTGCACATTACGCCCAAAACACACCCATTACTCATTAAGAGAATAGGGACAATCCTTTTAGACCATCCACCGGGTGCGGCGACCATTTTTCCCGTTGTTAAACTAGCAAAAGTGGATTCGGACACACCCTAAGTGCACTTGCGCCATGCGCTTTAAAAAATGCACTTAGATCTTTTAAATAGGGCCCCCTGTTTTTAGTTGATGCTTCCTATATTTATTGTGTTGTTACTCTACATAACCTTGCAAATTGCCCCATGGGGACAAATAAAGTGTTTGATATGAATTGAAATCAGTCTGTGGTTCGAACTGATACAGTAAACCTGAGACTGTCGTTTGCATAGTATTTACAGCAACTTAGCAAGCCTCTGGATTATCTTGCTGGTTATGGTAAGGGGTATTACATTTCTGACACAGGCTCTAAGCGGTAGACCAGGGATGGGCAACTCCGGTCCTGGAGGGCCAGTGTCCTGCTGAGTTTATCTCCATCCCTGATAAAAACTCACTTGCTTATAACTTTCTACTAATCCTAAAGACCTTGATTAGCTGGTTCAGGTGTGTTTGATTAGGGTTGGAGCTAAACTCTGCTGGGCAGTGGCCCTCCAGGACTGAAGTTGCCCATCCCTGCGGTAGACCAATCACAACAAGACTGGGGCTGGCTGACCAATCAGAGGTGACTACGCTTTTCGGAAAGCTAAAACAGAGGCTGCGTCTTAAAGCTTAGGCAGCTGACTTGTTGCCTTGCTGACAAAGAATGACTTTGCAGGCAGCATTTGTGCACAAAGGTACCTCACAAACATTTATTTCAGACAGACTTCTAGCATAATGATTTAATGATTGATAACAAAATAGAGCTTTGGTGATAAAGCAAATATTTATTACCACAATACTAACTCCTCGCTAAAAATTACATCAAAAGTGGTAAAAGGAAGTCAAAAATGTACAAACCCGATTCCAAAAACATTGGGACATTGTACAAATTTTGAATAAAAAAGGAATGCAATAATTTACAAATCTCATAAACTTATATTTTATTCACAGTAGAATATAGATAACATATCAAATGTTGAAAGTGAGACATTTTGAAATGTCATGCTAAATATTGGCTCATTTTGGATTTCATGAGAGCTACACATTCCAAAAAAGTTGGGACAGGTAGCAATAAGAGGCCGGAAAAGTTAAATGTACATATAAGGAACAGCTAGAGGATCAATTTGCAACTTATTAGGTCAATTGGCAACATGATTGGGTATGAAAAGAGCCTCTCAGAGTGGCAGTGTCTCTCAGAAGTCAAGATGGGCAGAGGATCACCAATTCCCCCCAATGCTGCGGCGAAAAATAGTGGAGCAATATAAAAAAGGAGTTTCTCAGAGAAAGATTGCAAAGAGTTTGAAGTTATCATCATCTACAGTGCATAATATCATCCAAAGATTCAGAGAATCTGGAACAATCTCTGTGCGTAAGGGTCAAGGCCAGAAAACCATACTGGATGCTTGTGATCTTCGGGCCCTTAGACGGCACTGCATCACATACAGGAATGCTACTGTAATGGAAATCACAACATGGGCTCAGGAATACTTCCAGAAAACATTGTCGGTGAACACAATCCACCGTGCCATTCGCTGTTGCCGGCTAAAACTCTATAGGTCAAAAAATAAGCCATATCTAAACATCATAAAGAGGAAGATGCGACAAAGAAGACCTAAGACAGTTGACGAACTAGAAGCCTGTATTAGACAAAAATGGGACAACATTCCTATTCCTAAACTTGAGCAACTTGTCTCCTCAGTCCCCAGACGTTTGCAGACTGTTATAAAAAGAAGAGGGGATGCCACACAGTGGTAAACATGGCCTTGTCCCAACTTTTTTGAGATGTGTTGATGCCATGAAATTTAAAATCAACTTATTTTTTCCTTTAAAATGATACATTTTCTCAGTTTAAACATTTGATATGTCATCTATGTTGTATTCTGAATAAAATATTGAAATTTGAAACTTCCACATTACTGCATTCTGTTTTTATTCACAATTTGTACAGTGCCCTAACTTTTTTGGAATCGGGTTTGTACATTTACGCACAAATTGACCACCAACCGCAAATTTCAGACACCATTTTTAGTTTTTAGCTCAACTGCCATGAAATGGAAAGCACATGACTGTGGGATTTAAAAGGATACATCTGTGCTGACTTAAAAAATTGGATCAGCGTTTTAAAGCATTGTATTTGCTGTCCTATAAAGAACACTGCTCTAAAATGTAGAAATACCAAATTCTAAGTCAGCATTTTTAAGATGATGATACACGGGGCAACTTTTTAATATGCGTATAGCTCCACATGTGATTTCCCTGAAATGTCCAGTAATAATATTACTCATTATTTCCATTTAACCCAATAGGGATCTGTAAAATATTACGCATATCCAATAGGATGCCATGAGTCAAATAAGATTCTATTGAATAGTTGGCAGTTGGCTGAAAGATGAAGAAACTCTGCAGTATGAAGTGATGTTGTATTTTTGTTGGTGTAGGTAAATTCTACATGAATTAAAGGTCAGATTCTTTTTTATCTACTTATGTAATGCACTTAGGAAATCTTACATCTTACATTAGCTCTGCAACAGAGAGAGAGAGAGAGCGAGAGATCCAGAGAGAAATGGCTCCACTCAATTTTCTGTTTTTCCGGATGAGCGCCCTGTGAAGGACACATGGAGGCTGATTAGATGTGGCACTTGTTGGACACAGTCCTTCCCAGCGTTTGTTCAGCTCCCCACACAGACTGTGTCCATATACAGTCTCTCCAGCCTTCAAATACAACATTTGGGTCATTCCTGTTTTGCAGTAGATTTTCATACCCCAGTCACTATGTCCAAATAAATTGGATAAAATATTAAACTTTCCATTTTTTAAAGAGAAATCATAACAGTTTGTTTTCTTTTTTCAAAGTATGACAATTAAGAGCGCATAAGTGTGAAATGCACATAATTTCACAACATTGGTTTGAGGGCATGTTGTCATTTTTGTCATTTCCCTGGGTGCTGCATTAACTTCTAACATGAACAAAACTATAAAATGTTCTAAGAAATATTCCAGATTTTAGTTATGTTTTAAATAAATCACATTGTTATAACTGGTATAAGGTAATGTAATACATGTTCTATTTAAGCCATATTTCTGAAATTCTGCACATACTAAAACATATTTTCGTAAATTGCACAGGCATATTCACTGTTTATAAAAAGCTACTGCAAAACAGTTTCAAAAGGTACTGGAATAACAGAAATAACCCACAAGCCTGGAAAATTAATGCAGCTGTTTCTCCCAGAACCAAGGAAAAATAACGGCTTTCCTCAATAGTTACCCTGCTTTTGTCTTGTAGGACCAGCTGTGTAGGAAGTCCTCTAAATAGCTAAAAGTGAACTGTGAATGAACAGCATGAATTTATGTGTTCTCACACAGAGCAATTAAGAGCCATTGTGTTGAATTATGAATATGACAATGTATTACTTTTCTATGGGCATTGATTACTTATGAATTGTTGATTGATTGCAACCTTATTTAGGATGAGATTTCCAATGAGAATCAAAATAATTAATTACATGAAATCACAACATCTGACTTAAACATGTTGGCTTTCTTTAGCATTTAATGAGGTAGTTAATCCCAAAATGAAAATTCTGTCATCAATTACTCACCCTCATGTCATTCCAAACCCATAAGACTTTGGGGTCCCACTTTATATTAGGTGGCCTTAACTACTATATACTTAACATCAAAAATAAGTACAGTGTACTTATTGTGTTCATATTGTATTGCAAAACACTTTTGCTGCTCTTGATTTGGGATACGGGTCAGGTTAGGGACAGGTTTGGTTGTATGGGTAGGTTTAAAGGGATAGTTCACCCAAAAATGAAAATTTGATGTTTATCTGCTTACCCCCAGGGCATCCAAGATGTAGGTGACTTTGTTTCTTCAGTAGAACACAAATGATGATTTTTAACTCCAATTTTTGCGGTCTGTCAGTCGTATAATGCATGACAATGGGAACTCCATCTATAAGAGTCAAAAAAAAAAAACATGCACAGACAAGTCCAAATTAAACCCTGCAGCTCGTGACGACACATTGATGTCCTAAGACGCAAAACGATCGGTTTGTGCGAGAAACCGAACAGTATTTATATCATTTTTTACCTCTAATACACTACTATGTCCAACTGCCTTGAGCGTCTGGTGTGTGAGGTCTGACGCTGGAAGTGATCTCTCACACTCATTGACGTATACTTGTGAGAGATCAATTCCGGCAGTTGGACAAAGTGGTGTATTAGAGGTAAAAAATTATATAAATACTGTTCGGTTTCTTGCACAAACCAATCGCTTCGTGTCTTAGGACATCAATGTGTCGTCACGAGCCGCAGGGTTTAATTTGGATTTGTCTTTATGACCCTTTTGGATCGCCTACACTTTGTTTACCTGGACTCAATGGAGGGACAGAAATCTCTTAGGTGTCATTAAAAAATATATATCTTGAATTGTGTTTCAAAAATTAGCCAAAGTCTTATGGTTTGGAATGACATGAGGGTGAGTAACTGATGACAGAATTTTTTGGTGAAGATTTAATGAAAATGCAGTGAAAATTATGAGTTTTGTTTTTAAGCAGTTTTGCTGAACATCCCCCCATTTTCATTGGCCAAAATTCATCCTTAACACCTCTTCCATAGTTATAGTTCGACAGCCTCGCCTCATTCTTTTTCCCCAGCACGGAATTACAGTAGTAATTGTGTATAATCAGCCTTTGACTGATATTCACCTCTCTGTTTTTTTTTTGTTTTTTTTGTTTTTGTTTTTTTCTTGGTTGAATGAGGCTTGATGAGGTGTGGTGAAGATTTGGGCCATTTTATGAGTTGGTGATTTGGTTCCATAACTTAGGTGAATTACACCAACCGGAAGGTTACTAAGGGTCACAGTTGATCTCTACCATTTTGTCTGCACATAGTAAATTACTACCTAGGGACTGTCTTCACAATCAGCCAACCTCTGTGAATGGCTTTGTAAAAAAAAAAAAAAAAAAAAAAAAAAGTGGGATGACCCATTTTGATCCCAAACTTTGAAACAAATTTGCTCTGATATCTGAACAACCTTTTGATTCTGAAAATCAGAATTTATTGCAATAATGGAAGGGGACTGCAACTGTGATGTAAGCCATTAAGGTTAAAGAAACATTTGACTCAAAAAATAAAAATTCTGTCATTAATTACTCACCCTCATGTCATTCCAATCCCGTAAGACTTTCGTTCATCTTCGGAATCCATATGAATTGAGCAGTTTAGTCCAAATTTTCTGAAGAGACACGAATGCTTTATATGATGAACAGACTGAATTTAGGTTTTTATTCACATATAACTCACATATCAACTCACACATCAGTTATAGTAAACGGAAACTCAAGCATGTTTGCTTGATGTACAAGAACCACTGAGATTCATTCTCGTGTGTTACACAGCGAGATTTTGTTCTCGCGCGTCAAGCAGGTTCATTTGAGCTTCTGGTTATGTTCACTGATCAATGTTTATATGTGAATACAAGCCTATATTAAATCTGTTCATCATATAAAGCGATCGTGTCTCTTCAGAAAATTTAGATTGATCCACTCAATTCATAAGGAATAGTTTTACGATCACTTTATGAACTTTTTGAAGCGTCATTTGGAACAGAAAGCTTTCAGATTTCATCAAAAAGATCTTTTGTGTTCAGAAGATTAATGAAATTCTTACGGGTTTGGAACGACATTAGGGTGAGTAATTAATGACAGAATTTTCATTTTCAGGTGAACTATACCTTTAACTGATGAAACTTATTGAAATCAGGTTTTTGGATCCAAATGACACATCTTGCTGGAATCCCAGTGTGAATATTCTCATCTCATCAGCAGCTATATTTAATGCAAATGATCTTAAAATTTGACAGTTGATGACACACACATTACCACATGAAATACATTTCTAGGTTACCTGACAAATTTGTTATGTACTTTAGCTGTAGTGGCAATAATTAAGCACACATTGTCATATATGCAAACAGTTTTGAAAATAGCAAGATATTTTAAAGTAACCATTTAAATACATACTTACTGAAAATAACCACTTCAGCACATTTTGTATTAATTAGCACAATCACTTTTGGAATTATACAACCTCTTAATTAGGTGTTTCAGAAAAACATGTAGAGGCTGTTCACACAGAATGCATTTTTCCATTCCACCGCACTACTTTTCTATTATTTTTCAATGTAAATGCTAGATGGATGTCGCACATGACACGGCACTTTAAAAAATGCAGCGCTCAAGTTAAAAGAAGTTCAGCTGTTAAAAATTACATCTATGCCCTTTTTTCATTCCACTGACCTGCATCTCATGTTTTTAACAGCAAAAATGTGTTCGGTGTTCACCGGCCCTTATACGTTCACACAGAATGCATTTTGTGCTTGTTTACACTGATTGTTTTTCACTAGCCGGAAGTGTTTGATGTCTCATATGTCTCATATCTACTACTGCTCCTGTCTCATATAATGTCTCATATCTTTTGCACCGTCTCTCGCATGGCGCGGCATTCTGAAAACATGGCCCTCAAGTTAAAAGAAGTGGAACAAGAAAAATTCATCTCTAGACCTTGGACTTTGTGTCTGCATCTTGTGTTTTTTAACAGCAAAAACATGCTCTGAATGAACAGGCCCTTATTCTGCTTTTAGTAAATTGACACTGTACATCTTGCTATAATGTTACATCAGGCATGTTTCACTAATGAATCTCCACTGTGAGCGAAACAGTCAATATTGGACAACTCTGTTAGCCTGACGTGGTCATACTCAATTCTAGTTCGAATATGAGTCTGATACTGCTCCATTGGGCTTTGATTATGGGGGCGTATTTCAACCGATCCAGGAAAGACCTCAATTGGATAGACCTACAACCAATCAGAGCTACAGAGCAAGTGATGTATGTTGAGCAACGCATAGCTGTCAACAGAACTCTTCTTAGCGACCATCGGGGCCAGCTGATAAATCAAACTTTTGCCGAATCCCGTAGGAAGGACGGCAAAGACATATTTCCCATCAACAAATGCCTTGATCGCGGTCCTCTGTTCCTTTTTTAAAATTAATGCGCTGTCGATATCTTCTATAATGGAAGCGATGGCGGAATCTACACATCTCAGTTCTTCAACAGCCATCATTGTTGTAAACTAATTGACCTTTCACAAAGACCCGCCCCCCTTAGTTACTGTTGCTTTGTCCGACAAGCCGTGGCGCTGTCACGCCACACAGAGTGGAAAATACATCGCGGAGCAATGAGGAAACTGACAACACATCGACAGACGAGACAGAGCAGGTTACTTATGATATTAAACAAAGTCCCAGCTTTCAAACTGTGTAGTTATTAAAAAAATTCAAACAATAAAAAACGTTTTGTGGCTCTTTAATGGGTTGTGACCATGATCGTGACAGATTGCTGTAGCGCCTCAGCTCAAGAGGCTCATGAACCGATCATCTCTTCCTACTAGTCCATTTATAGCATCAAATAAACATGAATGAACATGAGAATGAATGTTGTTTCAAACGCGGAAAGACGTCAATATGCACAATTTTTCAAGTTTAACTCGCCCGAGGTTAATCTTCTAACTCCTGACTGCTTTGTCGGACAAAATGGCGGATGCGGCGTTCTGATTGGTTAGATCGCTTGTCAATCAAACTCCCCAAGCGCTCTTTGATGACGTGGCTGATTACATTTGCTGGTGATAATCTGTCAATCATCGCCCTGACAATGTGATTGGTCCGAACAGTTTCTGTTCGGGCATAATTACTCCTCTACGGATCGAGTCCAGACCAAACTCCCTGACCTCAAAATGTTGTGGGCGGGGCTAAGTTCGGCTGGCATCCAGGCTACAACTCTGTACTTCCTTCACACCAAATCCACTCAAATTCACATTAGGTACAAACATAATATTTGTGTTCAATTTTAGATCAATACACAATCAAATTTTAGATCAATTTACCAGTTGTACACTGTTTCCTCCATGACTCAAACACATTCCCATGTTTTCACTAACCAAGTGATGATCTCAGACCAGATCTAGCCTATCTTACCATATTGAAAAGCAATGTTAAAAATGTCCAAATCAAGAGCAGAACTGAATAGGAGCACCAGGTGAGATTTCTAACCACATTTAAAATTGGCCCAAAGCAAAAAAAATAAATGTGTAAAAACTCCCTACATTACCCCTACAGATCAAAAACACAGATTCACATAGCAGGTAAAATCTCCCAAGCCTCTTTTTCTCTTTGACCTAAGTCAAGCAGACATCCTCACCTCCTATCAGTAGTCTATTTCTGGAAGAGTGTAAGTCATGCTGACACTACTGCTCCTGGGAAGTGGAAGCTTCCTTCCTGCTGCTTTGGCCGCAGTAACTCATCTAGCTAGCAGTTGTTAAAGAGAGAGAGAAAAAAAATATATATATATATAATATGCAAAAATGTTCTCTGATCTATTGGCAAGTATAGAAACACAGTAAACACTTAAGAATAGCATTAATATATTACATATAATACACATACATATTGGTAAAACATGATAAAGAAATATGAGTCCCTTCATGTTCTTGCATTGTAAATATTTCCTCTTATACAGACCGGAAACATTTCAAATCTTGTTTAACGACAACTGATTTTCCATTACATACGCACGACAACGGCAGATGCAATGTCAAATTCAATAAATCATGCGTGGCTTGCGCTCCGAGTGTGAAGTTTTTGAGTGTATATTGTGTACCTAACTGTCTTCAGACTTATAAAACATTTCTATAAACAGCTCAAAGGCAGGTGATAACTGGGCAGCGATGTTTAGTCTCCTGGGAAACTATTATTCTTTTCATCCCGTGAGAAAATAGCATGCCATCGGTTCTACCCTTTTTCAATATTTGTGCCATAATCAGAGATTCAACCTTTACAAAGCTATTATCCTAGTATTGAAAATGAAAACATACACAATGTTCTGCAGTGTTCTGTTGACGGTCTTTTTCGCAGTGCTTTAACAAAAGAACCCTTCTAAATTTAGACTTTTATGGAGAAACAATTGGGCCCATTTTCTGGTCATATTTTTTGATCAGTATTGGAGGGTAATGTTCCCTGTGCAGTCATAAATTAGCATAATAACCATTGTCTGGCAATATGCTTCAGTTGGGTGACTTTCTCCCCTCTTCTTCTTTTTGTAGCCTATGAAATGCATTACATGACCAAAAATACCCCAATCACTTACACATGCATGTTGAACATTTAATTTAAAACAACGGCGATAATAGGGAGATGGCCTTTTCTTTGCAGCTATTATGAATAAGCAGATGCTAGGATTTTTCATTTCTCATATAGCTTGTCATACACTTTTTCGTTAGCCTTCACCACCTCTTTCTTTGCTTTGCGCCGCATCTCCTTGTACTTCTGACTACTTTCTTCATCTATCCCAATTCATTTTCACTAACTTCTTCCTCCGAATGCATGGTATTCAAAAAACAGTAGGCAAAAAAGTATGACCTACTACTTCCCTCGAGATTCTGAAGTGTGCATTCAATGGACACTTTACTATCCCATGAGGCCACGGCAGAGGATTTGTGAATAGCAGTGAAGTGATGCAACTGACGTTGGTAGGTCACATATTTCTTGAGCTTCACTTTTTGACTTTCTTTGTGTCTTGGGATTTTTCCATTGTGCATATCATGTACCTACCTAGACAAAACAAGAAGTAGTAGTCCTTGGACACACTGACACTCTCACACGCAACCAGAAGTTGAAGATACACACACATTTACGCACATACAATTTTTATTTGTTATTATATTTCTTGAAATGCCATACATGGTAAGGTTTGAATCTCTTAGTCTTATGATTGAATGCTCAAGCCATCCTGGAGATTTTTCTTTGACCTATGTCCATAAATATGACCCTTCTTCCTGAATAAATCAGAGAATGCTTTGTACCACACTTGATCTGCATCTGCTTGGTCATTCTCCCGAGATCTCGTGCTGCTGCTGCCACACATCACAGGGGTTGATGCGCCTTTTTTCTAAGCTGATGACTGAGACTACAAATATTCTACCTATGATTGAGATTTTAATCTAACAAGTACGTCCAAATTTTATTCATACAACCATATTCATTCTATTTAGAACATACTTCTTTCATAATCACCAGAGTACTCACGCTGGTCACACTGGATGCTCTTTGTCGCATCCAGTGTAGATGGCCTCAAGCTGTTGTGGCGCAGCGAGACAACTGTTGTTTGGTTTAGAACAGTACTAAAATATAGACAGACTTATATAATAAAAATATAATAAATTGCAGTGGGATTTTGCTGAGATACTTGTTACAATGGCAATGTAGGCATTCTTCTGAGCCATGAGTGACATAGATTAGCTTCCTGTAGGTTGTTTATCAACTGATGTGCATTCACTGGTGTGTGTGTGTGTGTGTGTGTGTGTGTGTGTGTGTGTGTGTGTGTGCTTGTTTTCATGATATATGAGGATACAAATTTGTATAATGACATGGGTATTACATTTCTATTATGACGTAAACATGAAATATGAGGACATTTCATGAGTCCCCATATTTAAAATAGCTTTAAAAACATACTAAACAATGTTTTATTAAAATGTATCCTGTGATGGGTAGGTTTAGGTGTAGGGGTAGTGTAGGGGGATAGATTGTATAGTTTGTACAGTAAAAAAACCATTACGCCTATGGAATATCCTCACTTTGATAGCAAAACAAATCTGTGTATGTGTGTGTGTTAGCATTTTACTATGGCTTTGATCATGTATCATCCAATCAGAATTCACAGTCTGAACTATCCATTTTATAATTATTGGTTTGGTCTCCACTGATGAACCCTGTCTCGTTTGCCAGTTATTTCAGAACATCAGTGATCATCTGTATACACATTTCGGTAACACTTTAGAATAACTCACGCTATGAAGCATTAGTTAAGCATTAGTAAATAGTTAATTCATCATTTATAAAACATTAATAGACATTAGTAAGCCATTTATAAATACAGCTATAAATGCTTTGTTCTTGATTTATGAGCATATCTATAATGAGTTTAATAATTGTATTTTCATACTTTATTAATGATCAATTTATCATTATGTATTACATTATTCACAAACCAGTAATTTAGGAGTTGTCAGTGGTTCATAAGATCATTTAGGAAGTGTAAGTAAATGATTAATAAAATATTTAAATGTACATTTATGCATCTTATTATTTAGACATATAGTATTAGTTACTATAGTGTGCAGTTATTATAAAGTGTTACCCACATTTCTTGGTATCTCTGACTGGCCTGTAAATACTTCTTCAGGTCATTTTTTTTTTTTTTACATTATATTCTAACAGGCATAACATAAATGCATAAATCTAGCTAAACCAATGTTGCTTGATTGAATGTTGATATTGATTTCCTGATTACATCTCATCCTGCAGAAAGCATCTTTCCTTCTCTGTCTTCATCCCTCCCCCCCACACTCGCCATCCTTACACTTACTGCCACCACATCGGCCCTAATTTGCCTTTTAATTCCCATCCGTGGTGAAGAGCAAACAGACGGATGCATTTGTAAACAACTGTCTCGCCGCTTTCTACCTCACTGCCTTGATGCGACCCGGAGGTGTAGCTGACAGTTTTTTTTTCTCCCTAATCTGCAGGTTTTTCTCTCTCTCTCACTCTCTTTCTCTCATGCTCCCTCTCTCTTTTGCATCTGAATAAATCACTCTGACAGTCCTCCCTTTTCTGTTATCCGTTGCTGGACACTAATACATACCTCCATATATGGCACACTGCCCCGGACCTTGTGCTCTGATGCGAAAGTTGACAAGGTACCTTAGAGGCAATGAATCGCATACATGTAGTTTGCTAATGTTGCACACTCAGGCGAAGGGCTGCCCTTAGATGAACACTGATTCATCCCTCTTGCTCTGTATTTTAAAAGGTTGAAGTTATCTGAAGCCTATTAAATGAAGGTGAATTCATGCTGAGAATTTTCATATAACAATATCCATTTTTGTCATTCCAATTAGTTGCCAAAAATTACACACTTAAACCTTTAACAGATGAATTCAGAATAATTCCTTGGTTGGTAAACACTTCTAGCCTGTACTGAAAGAATCGGTGCTATGCAAATGATTTGTGCTTTTTCCGAAAAGACGAGGGTAAGTGAATACTCTGGAATGTCGTTCTTGCGAACTGCTTTGAAACGCCTCTGGCTCTTGGATGACTTCATATCCATTCCACTTGTTTGCCTTGGCAGATTGCTATGATTTGGACATGATGTACTGACTGAGGCAGGGACCCATCTGTTCCCAAGAAAATTCAGTGTTCATATTCAAGGAGAAGATGAGGGGAGAACGGGAGAGAGAGAGGGCGAGGAAAAGATGTCATACAAAGAGGAGAAACACTTCTGCAGGTGTGTCCAAAAGGATCATCCAATATTGAATACAAATAAGAGCTAATTCTTATGTATCTTCAGATGTTCTGAATGAGGAATGCCACCAATGAGTCCACACGAGAGAATGAATTTGCCTGGACCACAACATAAAAGCATAAAAGTCTTTTTCTCTTGAACATGCACTGAATATTAAGTGAAACATAAATACTATCACAACAACCCCATCATGTAATGAAAACCACAGCACAATTATATAGATGACACATCACAGGCATAAATTAAATTTTTAAATATAGACAGCAGTTATATACTCCTGTGAAATCTCATACAATCCAAACTGAACTGGAAAGTCAGCAAGTTCTGCTGCTATAAGACTGGATGTCATATGCTCAGGCAGTGTCAGTCAACTATAGCAATGTGCTATCGCTGCTCAAAGCCAGCAGCTTCAAAGTGATTCCCCAGACTGTTTGGTGTATGAGGTTTGCTGCTTGGTAGTGTAGAACAACAGAGAATTGCAGCACAACACAGCCGGAGGCAGAATTTTACTCTCTTGTCACAGGAGGAGCACGGCATGTTTATGAGTTTGCCATATATATATATATATATATATATATATATATATATATATATATATATATATATATATATATATATATATATATATATATATATATATATATATATATATATATATATATATATATATATACCCAAATATATATATATTGTGTGGATCATTTCATCATGTGATTAATAGAGATAGAATGAAGACCAGATCCTCCAAGACCCAGAGCAAAACTTTACCTCTTGAGGCTGAGATCCAGTCCAAGACTTGTCAGTCCAACAACAAGACTGTCCATTTTAATGACCTAAAATGCTGAAAATATTTTACATCATTCATTCTGTTGGAAAGAAAAAATCACCTCTCCTTGAGTCTCTCATATGTATCTCCTGAGAAAAAGACTCCAGTAACCAAACATGTGTCTCCTCAATCAAATCAACAATCTCTACTCAGATTTACCAAAGTCTGAAATCACAAGCCATTCAGCCAAGGCCAAAAAGTATTGGCAGTGACAGAAAATTTTGTGTTTCACAATTTTTTTTCTATTGTTGTGACGGTTATCAGGTGCATTTTAAACAATTCCAAAAAGCTTAATTTGCCAAAAAAACCTTTATCACAAAAACCCAAATAGTCCTGGCATAAAATGAACAGCTAACATAATTTCACTTATCATATCATCAGCACATAAGGAAGTGTGAAAGAGTATTAGTCAGGAGAAATGACTATCATTCTGACTGGATTATAAGAGTAGACTGATTGCTATAAAGGAGGGAAGGAGTGCTTTCAATCTTTGTATTCTTGTGTTAGCAATGGTTACCTTCAAAGAAAGACGTGCAGCCATCATCGCTTTGCATCAAAATGGCCTCGCATTCAAGGAAATTGCTGCAAAGAATATTGCACCTGAAAGAACCATTTACCGGATCATCAAGAACTTCAAGGAGAGAGGTTCAACTGCAGTGAAGAAGGCTTCAAGACATCCCAGAGTGTCCAGTAAGCACCAGGACAGTCTCCTCCTGAGGAATCAGCTATGAAATTGTGTCACCACCGGTGCAGATGTGCTCAATATCAGCAGCAGGTGGGTGTGAGTGAATCTGCAAGCCAAGACTTTTGGACAATGACCTGGTGTCAAGAAAAGTAGCAAAGAAGCTACTTCTCTCCAATGGCCCTGTTTACACCTGGTATTAAGATGCATTTTGGTTGATCGGATCACGAGTGGACGGTGCTAAATACAGGTGTAAAAGGGTCTAAAACATTTTGGGCTTGTCCACTTTCAACCACTTCCAGAGGTATAAAAATGCATTTGACCAAGTTTGGTTTGAAGATGGAAAACATACCAAACATAATGTATTTTGTCCATTAGACTGAAAGATCTGGGAAAAAAAAAAAAAAAAAAAAAAAACGTCCTAACCCACCCCTCAAAGAAACCAGGACAGAAGTGGTTGAACGTGGACAGAAGAGACGCATTAAAACACCAGGTGTAATCGAGTATGTATCTCCCTCGTCTACTTGTGATCTGATCAAACAAAACGAATCTTAATACCAGGTGTAAACAGGGCCCCAGACTGAAATTCTGTAGGAAGTAGAAGGATTTGACAACAAAAGACATTCTCTGATGATGGAAAATCAATTGTCCAGAGAAGAAAAGGTGAACGCTTCCAGTCCTGTGTCATGCCAACAGTGAAGCATCCTGAGACCCTCCATATGTGGGGTTGCTTTTCATCCAAGGGAGTGATCTTACAATTCTGTCCAAAAACCCTGCCATGAATTAAGAATGATATCAAAACATCCTGCGAGAGCAACCTTTTTTTTTTTCCAGCATGATGGAGCACCATGTCACATGGCAAGAGTGATAATGAATTGTCACAGAGATCATTACATTGAAATTCTGGATCTGTGGCCAGGCAACTCCCCGGAATTTAATCCCATAGAGAACCTGTGGTCAATCCTTAACAGACAAGTGGACAAGCTGAAGCCCACAATTTGTGATCAACTCCAATAACAAGACAAAAATGGATCGCCATCGGTCAGGATTTGGCCCAGTAGCCGATATCCAGCATGCCAGAGTGAAATGCATAGGTTATGAAGAAGAAGGGTCAACACTGTAATTACTGACTCTTTGTATATTGAATGTCTTTGTCAATAAAAGCTTTTAAAACTTATGAAATGCTTATTGTTTTCCAATAAACCATAGAAACGTAATCTGCAAACACTGAAGCAGCAAACTTTGCGAAACAAAATTTATGTCATTGCCAATACTTTTGGCCACGACTGTACAGTAAATTTCAATATATAAATACCTTTATCCAAGACCAAGATCCAATAATCTGAGTTGCTCTATAGTCTTCCTTTAGGTCAACAATTGTGTCATTTGTCTGATTTTTATTGTGTTTCTTCCCAGTGATTTTTAGGAGAAATATCTGAGATGAAGTTATTACTTCAGTGAAACAACTGAGAACTTCATTAAGTCTCCTGAGCTATGAAATCCTCTCGGATTACAAACACTGAACTACTTGTTATAAAGGCAGAGTAGGCGTTCTGAGCAATGCAATTCTTGCAAATTCACTGTAATGTTAAAGATAACGTGCTAACTAGTAATTTAAGTAATTATCACCTTTGGTATACTGGAAGTAGACTGCAGTCGAGACCCGGACCACGACACAGAGTAAGGACAACTAGACCCAGAAATGATGTTGACGATGTTGATAAAATGGAGATTTTTGCATTTGAACCGACAGGACTGTGGCTTTGGGGATAATCAATGCTCCATAACTGCAGTTGCTCCTGTGTAGAAAGCAAGATATTGCCATGCTAACTTCCTGTAGACCAACAGGCTCACTTGATAAGTAACCCTAATGAGATACTGACGCACAAGATACTGGTGGCTCAAAATAAATTCAATTTACACATCCTTGCTTTTTTGTTATTGAAATGACATGTAAAATATTTTTAGGGATGTAATTTAAGCAAAAAACTAAATGATAATTATCAGTAATAACACATCACAGATGGAAAGGAATTTAAATACATTAAACCATCCATTGTTCATTTACCAGTATGACATTTTGCATTCAAATTTGTTGTAACTCCTCCTTTGTTCTCTCCTGCCTTCTCTTGGCCTCTAATCTTCTGTTCAGTTGACAGGTCAGACCTGCCTCTGTCTCTGCGTGCTCTCGCGTTGTGCAAGCTCCTTGATAAAAGGTTGTTTGAACTACAAAGCGAAAGGTTGAGATCACATTCATGTCTATGCATGGATAGCTTTGCAGGGCACCCTTACTGTCATCTGTTGAAGGCAGCTGTTAGAAAAAAAGTGGCTGTGATCTTTTAGAAACAACAGCATTACAGGCAACTAGCAATTTGTGATGTCAGCAGTGGGCTGAGTGTCCTCCCATGATCCTCCTCTTTGAGTCACAACGGAAACACTGTGTGGTCTATATGTGGGGATGTGCATCTAATTAAGAGCAATAGAGGACACGCTCTTCATAGTTTTCAAAACTAAAACAAGTTGAGGATGACTAAAGGCGGGTACACACTGTGCGATTTGGGCCATGATTTGGTCGTCTGAGAAAAATTGAGAATCTTAAAAGATTCCTAAACCTAGGTTAAAATCTGTAGTCTTTAAACGCTAATTTGACATGTTCACAGACAGCCGATTAATGACCATTGCGATAAAATTTTACCTCCGATGAAATTCTGGCACTGTCAGAAGGTTTGGCGCATAGTCCTGCAGTGCGAGTTCTCCTACGACGAACATCAAATTGTCTTCGTTTTTCAAGACAAGCTGTGATCAAAATTACTTTGTTATCCACCATTTCAGTCCCACATGTAATGCAGCTCACAGTCATCTAACATGTATGCTTGATGATGTAAAACTCCAGACAATTTTTTTATGCACACGTCCATTTTTAACCCTTAAATGCATGACTGTTTCGCCAATCATTCTTACATATTCGGGTCTTTATCAACCCGGATCTATATCTAACACGGAAGGATCTCTACTTGTCGCAATAATATAAAACTCCATATTAGAGTAGCAAATACAGAAGAATAAAATAAATCATATTTTGTTACCTTTTAGAGCTTGAAAGGGTTCAGTTTGAGCAGATGTTTTATGCCATCATCACTGTCCTTGCCAGAGCTCATTTCCCAGTAAATTCAGCAAATAATGGGCTAGTTTTATGTTTGAGGTCGCAAATATGAGCCCATTCACGATCTCAAACATATTCTCAGAAACATGTAATTTTCAACATCTTCAAAATCAATATTTCGATCGCTAACAGCTTCACCAGATCAATCCAGTAACAGTTACAGTCATATTTGATTGCGTTCAGTACTTGCTCTGCATTAAATCATTGAGCCATTTCATGTTTTTCTTATTATTTTGTTTTCTGTCTGAATGAGTCGTCACTTCAGCATTGTGTATCAGACATTGCCACCTCGGGTCGTTAGTGACCCTATACAATTTTTACAAAAAATTAATAAAAAAAATAGGCATTCTTTTATAATTTTATGATTTTTTTTTTTTCTTGTTATATTCTTTATAATAAATTGATTGAGGAATACCAAGAAGGTTGAAGTCTAACTTTAAAAAATGAATGAGGAGGAGGGTAGTGAATGACGTCCCGGGTCACTAAAGACCCGAGGTATGCATTTAAGGGTTAACGTATCTTGACTGTTGTACAGTCTGACATAAATGGCAGCTGAGATCCCACAGTGTGACATGAGGATCACATTCGTACATTTTGACAAGTAACAATCATAAAGGACTATTATAAATCAAAAGACACAGTGTGTACCCGGCTTAAATAAAATTGAGAGAATCTGAGGATCCTCAGTTTTGGTCTTTTATTTTGAAGTTCTTGACTTGTAGGTAATTTTGTCCTGACCACCTTGGGGTTTTTGTCCTGTCCAATCCAAAGCCACTTTTCCACCACAGGAACTTTCCCCAAGAACTAGGGACTTCGGGGTGGTAATCGGTATGTTTTCGACCGCAGGAACCAGGATTTAATGAAGTTCTGGGTAAAAATTTTCCCTGCAGAAAGTTCTGGAACTTTCGGGGGTGGGACTTGGGCGCTGAACATGCTGATTGGTTAAGTTCACGCAGCATTTTGATTGGTCGACTCCACGCAGCATTTTATTTCAATTATATTCCTTCTTCCTCGAAAATATTTGACAATATTTGAGAAAAAAAAAAAAAAAAAAACATAGATTTTATTAACATTATAATGGCCCAACTAACCAAAGTTTGTCTGATTTTATGTGTTGTTTAGGGATGAGTTTATAGTATCTGGTAGATCAAACTAATTTCCTGTAGTAAATAGTCTCCTGTATATACCACAACACTAAAATGGTGCAAAAAAAACAAAACATAGATTTACAAGAATGGACTGAGGCATATCTAGACGCCACAATATCACAGAGACTTTGACTTGGGCAGACAGACCAACTCGAGTCATGTAATATCGTGTTTTGTCTTTGCGTTTTTGAGTCACACCATTGTGTTTGGAATTTTGGGCTATTTTACTTTGTCATTGTTCATATTAAATTGCACTTGGGCTTATCACCACACGTCATTGTGTTACAAGAGCGGACAGTTCTAGATGTTGTTTAAGTCTTAATGACCTGCAGAATGTGACTGTCATTTCAAAGTCCATTGTGTGAAATCTTTTCTGATCTTTCTTTTCTACAAAGCCTCAAAGGACCATTCTGAGTCTGAAATGGAAAGTTGTCCAAACTTGAAAATCCATGGGTGACAATCCTTCCAACAACTTTGATGAATGATTTAACTGCCAATATATAATATGTTCAGTGCCATGGTTGTCTTCAAACCCATCTCACCATCTTATGAAACATAAACTACAAAAACATAAAATAAAAGAAAAAGTATCAAGTTTGAAGCATCTAAACTAGAGTTGTGGCTGTTTGGATTACGCAAAGGGATCCATTATATGGTAGATCGGGCAGCAAGCACCTCTGCCAAGGTAGGCAGTTCGGTAACAACTTCTGTATTAAACTATTGTGCTGTTTTAGCATTCATGTGCATCACTCAAGCATTTCAAAAGCATTTTATGGGTCATGGATGTTCGATGTGTGTATATAATTATGGAAGTTGGCCAGCTGGCAAGCAGTTAATGGTGCTTCAACGAATCATGCATCTAACCAATAACAACACTCATGCAAACTATAGAGTTCCAGATATAGCACTAATCTAATATAAGTGGTAACACATATAAACACTGTAGCAATCCACAGCTATAAGTGCCTGCAAATTTCCAGATAATTCTTAGCAGACTGTGTGTATCAAGACATATGCTAAAGAGGCAGAGGATTTGAATAGATGAAAAAAAAAAAAAAACTGTTGTTAGGAAAGCCTGTCAGGAATCAATTAGCTCTCCATCTCAGACACTATGAATGGCAAGGTGTGAGAGAAATCACTGTCTAATTCCCAGAGGTGCTCTGTCAGTTGATGGCCTATCAATTGTGCATCCACTCTTGTCCTCCAGTAAATGAGGTGTAGATGACTCAAACAGTGCTGTGAAAAAAAAAAAAAAAAAAAGAAAAAAAAAAAAAACTAATTTAGCAAAACATCTGCTTGTCAGGTAAAAAAAATCATTTGACAGACAGTAAGTGGAACTCATCAATTAAAGGAATGAGTAGATTTGAGCAGATAACATGTCTGGCATGCTGATTATTTATTAATGCATGTATGCATGAATGTATCTGTTTAGCAACATAGGTGCACTTGAAAAAAAAATAGGCCTCTGCTTTTGCAAAGCTCAAAACTGCAGTTTCCAGCTGAAATGAACACTAGTGGCAGCAAAACACCAACAACTATTATTATTCTTTACACAAATTATGATTACAGTGGGAGATTTTTGATGATTATTACATGGCTCTGTGGAATACTTGATTTTGATTGGTCAATTGGGCCATACAGGAGTATGATATCCCCCAATAACAACCAGTAAAAACTGATAACACAGATTCATCCGGGTAACTGAAGTCAGTGCTTTACGCTTGCTTTTTTATTTCTCTCTCTCTCTCTCTCTCTCTCTCTCTCTCTCTCATGGAAGTTTTGCATTTGGTGAGCTAATAAAATATTAAAACTCCCCAAAAACACAACATAATCTGTATCAAAGTGAATTTAAATAATATTAAAAATGTAATTAAAAATATTGTAAAAAAAATCACACATAATTTGTTGTCTGTCACATCTAGTAGACCATTTTTGCGCCGTGGTCAAACCAAAATTTATTCAGACACCTTGAACATTTCATTCATTAATACAGTTTATTCACTATAAAAAATAGTAATAAAATATGACACGATCTCAGAGTTAAACTGTGTCAGAAATGTGTCATCTTAATTATGTCAGATAACACTTAAGCAAAACATGGTCAGGTCAAAGTGTCTTAATAATTTTTGGGTATGTCACGGTTTACTTTATTTTGTCATCCTCACTTACACATATGAACTATAGTGTCCTGCACCCGCTAGTTAAAATATATAAAAAATGTCTGAATAATTTTTGGTTTGAATATTTTCAAACCTGTGGGAAGCACTCAATATAATAGGAGTGTGATGAGATCTCGTGCCATGATATCTCGTGAGATTAAAGGGTTAGTTCACCCAAAAATGAAAATTCTGTCATTTATTACTTACCCTTATGCCGTTCCACACCCGTAAGACCTTCATTAATCTTCAGAACACAAATTAAGATATTTTAGTTGAAATCCGATGGCTCCGTGAGGCCTCCATAGGGAGCAATGGACACTTCCTCTCTCAAGATCCATAAAGGTACTAAAAACATATTTAAATCAGTTCATGTGAGTACAGTGGTTCAATATTAATATTATAAAGCAACGAGAATATTTTTGGAGCGCCAAAAAAACAAAATAATGACTTATTTAGTGATGGCCGATTTCAAAACACTGCTTCATGAAGCATCGGCGCATATATGAATCAGTGTGTCGAATCATGATTCAGATCGTATGTCAAACTGCCAATGGCTGAAATCATGTGACTTTGGCGCTCCGAACAGCAGATTCGACACACTGATTCATCTGTGCTCCGATGCTTCCTGAAGCAGTGTTTTGAAATCGGCCATTACTAAATAAGTCGTTATTTAGGTTTTTTGGCGCTTCAAAAATATTCTTGTCACTTTATAATATTAATATTGAACCACTGTACTCACATGAACTGATTTAAATGTTTTTAGTACCTTTATGGATCTTGAGAGAGGAAGTGTCCATTGCTTCCTATGGAGGCCTCACGGAGCTATCTGATTTCAACTAAAATATCTTAATTTGTGTTCTGAAGATTAACAAAGGTCTTATGGGTGTGGAACGGCATGAGTGTGAGTAATAAATGACAGAATTTTCATTTTTGGGTGAACTAACCCTTTAAAATGTAACGAGATTTCTCATTGAGGTGAAAACCAGTCTAGTGATATTGCCATGACGGAGCATCAGGGTGAAATTAGCATAGAATATGTCACTGCTACATTTACATTAATCCTTAACTGTCATTTTGCTCTTTATATAAAAAAACAAACAAACAAACATTTAATTCAGTTAGATAACAGTCACTTTAATTCCATGCATCTCATCCAACACGAGCTGCAGAGCAGTACAGCAGGAATCAGAGTTCACTGATCACATGACGAGATGACTGACAAGACCATGGCGGAGGATTCATTGCACAACAGAGCCTAGGCTTCTGATAAATGTCTTATCTTGAAGAATTTGTGTTCAGCACTGCCGCTCCCTATTCACAGAGTGAAACGAAAGCAAAAGTAAAGCGCGATCGCGCATTCAAACGCAATTTCAATACCCCGCATTTTTGCTCCCTGATGCATGCAAATATCTCCCAATATGAAGGTTATCTTAGGCTGGGCTGTGTAGTTGCAACCATCTCTTAGCTCTCTATCATAGAAAAAATGGCTCTCTAATTGCGCTTTGAATATTGAGAGAGTACTTTGATTATGGTTGCTCTTATTGTTTGCACTTACTAAGAGAAAACTGTGTTATTCATTTCTATTTCTATTGTTTTTATTTCTATGATCAATTTGTGGAAAGGAGTTCAGTTAGGAAATCATGTACAGTCTGAAGAGACTCATGTGAAATCATACAGGAGAGAAGCCAGTCAGTTGAGTTTGTGGCAATTTTTTATTTATTATTATTATTTTTGAGAAAATCTATTTGTTTATTGTGTATTAATAAATACTATTTATATTAATAGTATGTATTAAATATATATTAATATTATTTTGTAACTTTTGTAATAGTTAATTATTATATTAGTATTTTTAAATAATTGTTTTACTGATGCAATATAAAATTCTAAGCCAATCATGGCTTAAAATGTGTATTGCATCATTAAAAGCAATTATTTTAAAATATTATTATTTTGTAATAATATAACATTTAGTTTTACTTGATCCCATTAACATTTATAGCATTCAAAGTACTGCAAATCCTTCCAGACCTGTAGGAACAAATACCTATTAATGAAATCACAAACTATTAACCTACGTTTGATTACATAAAACATGTCACTGCGGTAAAATGAATTTAAATATGACACAGGCAGTAATAATTTGACCACAACAACAATATAATGGCTGAATCAACAACATTAAACCAATTAAACATCAGCCAGTTCAAGTCATTCTGGCCTTTAACTGGATTTGCCATTTGGTTTAATGGGTGAGGCTTGACTCACTGAGACCACAGCTGTCCTTGACTATTAATGTGTCACATCGAGTGGGATGAAAAATAATAGCAGTGATTTCAAAATGTTTTCAGCCAGAAAGGTTAAAAGGAACACAACACTATTTGAATGTCTGTCAGCTCTTTAATTAAATATTCTGTTTTGTACCATCCACAATTATTCTCTTATGGTGTTTTAAAGGGGGATATTAGACAGTCACAAGCTGGCACAGCTCAAGTAAAGCCATTATGGCTCACAAAACAATGTAATTGTTTATGACGTCAGAAACAGAACAGTCCACAGAACTGAGCATTTAATGAAAGTCTCACTGAAGCACTGTTTTCTCATTTTAATGAAGTCTGTGCTTCTAACAGCAAACTGCAGAATAACATGAACGCTCATCTCCTTCTGCCATATGGATCTGCTACTATTCAAAACTGTCATTGCCTTACTGATGCTCAACAGAATGGTAGAGCTGCCTTTAGGAAAAAAAAAAAAAAAGTTATTATAATCCACCACATTGTGACTCTGAATATCCAAAGACACTTGATTGTTCTTTTGAAATTAATCCACTGGCATATTAATCATGTCCCTGTCAAAACACAGCTTGTTCAAGGAGCAACAAACCCTGAGAAGTGTTTGGACTCATGCTTAAAATGTATGAAGAAAATACCAAAGTGACTGGCATTTATTTTTGAGTAATATGGCACACTTTCAAGCTAAATATTTCACAAAGATTTTGATAAATTGTATTAAACTTTTTTTTTTCTGTATTCTGTGATGAATACAAAGTTCAGAATTTATTTGATATATATATATATATATATATATATATATATATATATATATATATATATATATATATATATATATATATATATATTTTCTTCATATATTTTAAGCATGAGTCTAAAATGCCTCTCAGGATACAATACCTCATGATATATATAAATACAAATTTCAGTACAAACAATGTATATAGCCAAAAGTTTTGGGACGCCTGCCTTTACATGCACATGAACTTTAATGACATTCCATTCTTAATCCGTATGGTTAATATGGAGTTGGCCCACTCTTTGCAGCTATTACAGCTTCAGCTCTTCTTGAAAGGCTTTCCACAAGGTTTAGGAGTGTGTTTATTGGAATTTTTGACCATTCTTCTAAAAGCGCATTTGTGAGGTCAGACAGTGATGTTGGATGAGAAGGCCTGGCTCGCAATCTCCACTCTAATTCATCCCAAGGGTGTTCTGTTAAGTTGAGGTCAGGACCCTGTGCATGCCAGTCAAGTTCCTCCACACCAAACTCGATCATCCATGTCTTTATGGACCTTGCTTTGTGCACTGGTGCGCAGTCATGTTGGAACAGGAAGGGGCCATCCATAAGCTGTTCCCACAAAGTTGGGAGCATGAAATTGTCTAAAATGTCTTGGTATGCTGAAGCATTAAGAGTTCCTTTCAATGGAACTAAGGGGCCAAGCCCAACCCCTGAAAAACAACCCCACACCATAACCCCCCTTCACCAAACTTTACACTTGGCACAATGCAGTCAGGCAAGTACCGTTCTCCTGGCAACTGCCAAACTCAGACTCATCCATCGGATTGTCAGACAGAGAAGCGTGATTCATCACTCCAGAGAACACGTCTCCACTGCTCTAGAGTCCAGTGGCGGTGTGCTTTACACCACTGCATCCGACGCTTTGCATTGCACTTGGTGATATAAGGCTTGGATGCAGCTGCTCACCCATGGAAACCCATTCCATGAAGCTCTCTACGCACTGTTCTTGAGCTAATCTGAAGGCCACACGAAGTTTGGAGGTCTGTAGCTACTGACTCTGCAGAAAGTCAGAGACTTCAGCACATTATGAGAAATATTTATAGAACACCAAATCAGCATATTAGAATGATTTCTGAAGGATCATGTGACACTGAAGACTGGAGTAATGATGCAGAAATTCAGCTTTGCCATCAACAGAATACAGTACATTGCATTTTAATTAAAATGAATCTAGTAAATCTAAATAAATCTAATAAATGCATCTTTGATGAAAATAAAAGACTAATTTAAAAAACATAAACATAAAAAAAAAAAAAAATCTTACCAACACCAAACTATTGTACAGTAGTGTAATAGACTTGTGCTTCATTTGAGTTCATGTAACTTGGTTTATTTACTTTAAGAAATAAATTAATTATTATTAAATTAAATTTATTTTTGAATTACATTTATTTTGTTCATCTTTCTTTCTTTGCAGGCCAATGCAAAGAAACGTCTTCCAAAGGAGATGTAACATGAGAAATGCTTCAAAGTTTCAAAAAAGAAAAGTATAAGGTACAGACATAATTAAAGGTGCCATAGAATGCCTTTTCACAAGATGTAATATAAGTCTAAAGTGTCCCCTGAATGTCTGTGAAGTTTCAGCTCAAAATACGCCATAGATTTTCTATTATTAAATTTTTAACTACCTATTTTGGGGCATGATTAAATATGCGCCGATTCAGCGTGCTTCCCCTTTAAATGCTCGCGCTCCCCGCCCTCAAGCTCGCGACTCTATAATACATTGCATAAACAAAGTTCACACAGCTAATATAACCCTCAAAATGGATCTTTATAAAGTGTTCATCATGCAGCATAACCGATTATGTAAGTATGGTATTTATTTGGATGTTCACATTTGATTCTGAATGAGTTTCATAGTATGCTCTGTGGCTAACGGGCTAAAGCTAACATTACACACTGTTGGAGAGATTTATAAAGAATGAAGTTGTGTTTATGAATTATACAGACTGCAAGTGTTTAATAATGAAAATAACGATGGCTCTTGTCTCCATGAATACAGTAAGAAACGATGGTAACTTTAACCACATTTAACAGTATATTAGCAACATGCTAACGAAACATTTAGAAAGACAATTTACAAATTTCACAAAAAATATCATGTTATCATGGATCATGTCAGTTATTATTACTCCATCTGCCATTTTTCGCTGTTTTCCTTGCTTGCTTACCTGCATAAAGTATGTTGATTCACTGTGCACAGATCCAGACGTTAATACTGGCTTGTGTAATGCCTTGAACATGAGCTGGCATATGCAAATATTGGGGGCGTACATATTAATGATCTCAACTGTTGCGTAACAGTCAGTGTTATGTTGAGATTCGCCTGTTCTTCTGAGGTCTTTTAAACAAATGAGATTTAAATAAGGAGGTGTTTGAGACTCACTGTATGTCATTTCCATGTACTGAACTCTTGTTATTTAACTATGCCAAGGTAAATTCAATTTTCAATTCTATGGCACCTTTAAGCTAAGACACAAAGACTACATTTTTATGTTTTAAGAGTTGTGAGCAGGTTAACTCTTGCTTAAATTCACAGGATCTAGGATATACATTTATGGGTGGGCCCTTCTGTGCTTAATGAGTAGTAGCAATTTATGCATGCAAAGCATTATTTAAATAATAATAATAATAGTAATAATAATTTGCTCTCGTAATCTTTTATCAAAATAACTTCCCTACCTCCTCCACTGACATGTCTTCTCTTCTCTGATGAAGTGTTACTCAAATGAGATCTACCAATAGCAAACCACAACGATTGAATGAATTCTTGATGGACAAAATCGAGTTTTTTCTTGTTCAAGAGGCTGTTTCACTCAGATATGCATCACAGTAGGGAAGAAAAGTCTATTGCAACTTCTGTTTCATGCTGACTTTAAAAACGGAACAGAATTAGACGCAAGGGTTTGAAATGCATTCTGAAAATTTTAATTACCTGACATGTATTTTGTCTTAAAAATACAGCCTTTACAGACACAGCAATGATGCCTTTATGAACGGCTTTTTATTCAGTTACACTGGCAGGCAGCTGTCTGTCTGCGTTCCCACTGGTTGCTGCCATATTGCACCACTGCTCATTTGTATAAAGTTGAATACTGCTCAACTTTGTCGCATTTCCAACATTATCTCCCTCATGTCACCTCAAATTCTTATTGCATAGGCTTTGATACTTTTGCTGCAAATTACTGACATTGTAAATACACCTTTAGGGTGATGCTTGGGTTAGAGTATGCGTAATACATTTGCATGTAGCACATAACTGCTGTTGGCTACTTGTACAACTCACTCAATAAACTAGCAAATGCATATCCATTCTCTGAAATTCATGTAAATAACGTTTTCCTGCCCTGAAATTCGAATGACAAATGAGAAAAAGCCATAATACAGACTGTTGTCATTCACAACTTTAAATTGCAACCTGGAAGCAGAACAGCATGGAGGTTTTGCATTAGCTCATGACTTGTAGACTGCATTTGTATGTCTTGCAAATAGCAAGACGGCTGCTCTGTATTTCTGCATAAGTCAATATTATGTGGCTGAAAAACAGTATTGTCTGCACCATAGGAAACAGCTAGAAGCCACTGAACCCCTAAAACCGTGTTTAAAGTCATTTGAAATGCAAACACAAATTGCTAGACATAAATACTGTAATAAGAGCTGCTATTACCCTTATGCAACACAGTAATAAATACAGAAAATTGGCATAAATAGTGTGATCAGAACGTGATCTACAGCTCATTGTACATACTTTCAGCAGTTTCATGTAGCTGACTTAATTACTGAAGAAAGCCACTGGATAAATAAAAAAAAAAAAGCATAGACAATTCCTCTTTAAGCTATTTCTCCCTACCACAGTAAACTTTGTCTTGATGTTGCCTAAAGACATTGCAGTTGAGGTTTGAGCTCTGGGTGCATTCAGTCAATCTATTTATATTTCTGATATGCATTTGATTGCTTGCTCATCTTACTTTACAAATCTATTCGCAGAAATCCTTCTAAATTAATTTTTTAATGGATCAATTCAAACTCCATAGAACGACCCATTTCTCTTAATGCTAACATCTGCCTAATTAAGCCACAGGGCCTGTGATACTTGAATGCAGTGAGTCGTATAAGTTGCTTCCACTCAGATGAATTTAATTCTGAGTGAAAGAAGTGAGGAGTCCGGGGCAAGTTGTCACACTCTTTATAGTAAGGTTGGGAAATTAATCTCTGTACACTGTAAAACCCAGTACGTTCAGAATACTCAAAACATTTGAGGAAACGTATTACCTCAAAACATTTAAGTAAACTAACTCATTTTTTTAAAGTTGGTAGAACTTAAAATTTTTGTGAGTGGGGCGGGGCTGAGAGCCATGGAAGCGGATCAAGGCCAGTGTGGTGCACAGGTGTCTCTCACTAACAATCCCGTCACCAGCATCCCTTTCCCAACTCATCATAATGTTAATTACATACGGTTAATTTACATAAACATCACATTCAGATCTTGGTTAAATGTTACATAGTAAATAACACATGCTATTATAACTTTCAGAGAGACTGTCATTACATGCTTGCATATATATAATCAAACAACATATGTAGTCTTAAATGTTTTGCAGCTCATCCTCAACCTAACCACAGGCTCTACTCTTCACCACAGTGGTAACCCTACAAAACTAACATAACAGAACCCCCCTGAATCCCAACATAACACAACATTAAACATTAACTTATATCTCCATATGTTAATCTTGTGCAAAAACACACAAAATAACACTTAATTTCATTTCATTTATATGGTCTGACGCAAAGCATGCTGGGAATTAGAAATCTGCTGCAGTTCAACTCAATCATATTAAGTTCAGCTTACTACTATGAAATGTTGAGTTCATGCAACTTTTTCCTATTAAATACAATGAACTTTCATTATTATTTGAGTGAAACAAACTCATTTAATTTAAAGGGATAGTTCACCCAAAAATGAAAATTTGATGTTTATCTGCTTACCCCCAGAGCATCCAAGATGTAGGTGCCTTTGTTTCTTCAGTAGAACACAAATGTTGATTTTTAACTGCAACCGCTGCCGTCTGTCAGTGGTATAATGCAAGTCAGTGGGAACTTGGACTATAAGAGTGAATAAAACACGACAGACAAATCCAAATTAAACCCTGCGGCTCGTGATGACACATTGATGTCCTAAGACATGAAACGATCGGTTTGTGCGAGAAACCGAACAGTATTTATATACTTTTTTACCTCTAATACACCACTATGTCCAACTGCATTCATCACTCGATTCGTTTGGTCTGATCGCGCTCTGACAGCGGCAGTGATGTCTCGCGCATATACTTCAATGAGAGCGCAACATCACTGCCGCTGTCAGAGCGCGATCAGACCAAACGAATCGAGTGATGAATGCCGTTGGACATAGAAACAAAGACACCTACATCTTGGATGCTCTGGGGGTAAGCAGATAAACATCAAATGTTCATTTTTGGGTGAACTATCCCTTTAATTAATTTCACTGTTCGGTTTTACAGTGTACAGACACATGTTTTAGAGAGGTTTAATAATGTACACCGAAAAGATGCGTTTATTTAATCAAGCATATGTGGCAAGTTTTCACAGATGAAACTTTTAAGTAAAATAGTCTGTGTAGTAGTATGAAAATTACTAATGTATTTGTATACATAGTGTCACCTTTTGGCAAAAATCTACTTTCATGGCATAGTCTTTAGTGGCTCTTAATTGGTTTTAGTTTGGATTCCTAAAGTTTTTTGTTTTTTTTTTTGTTTGTTTTTTTAAATATCATACAAAACATTACACATTTGTTTCAAAACCTTATAGTTGTTGAAGCATAGGCCATGTGACAATGTATCTGATCTTTCCTTTATGTCTCTTTAGAACAGGAGCAATGGTGCATTTTGAGCTTTAGAGTGAGTAAATCCAGAATCAACTCAGTGCCAGCACTGAAAACAAAATCATACTGGACCAAGACGCCCAGACACGCACCACTACCAACCAACTGTGTAATTAAATGGAAGGTCTAGAGAGAAACAGCCCAATATTGAAAAAGTTCACTTATATGCATATGGAATCAGTGAAAATGATGAACTAAATTTGAGCAAAATGTAATACATTTAGAATGAATGTTGAAAAAAAAAAAAAAAGAGTAGATAAAATGAAAAAAAAAAATATGCATAGTATCGATTCTCTGCTTTTCTGAGCTGAGATAAGGAAAATGAGCTTTACTATTTCCTTTAAGCGGATTGAGAAAAATCACCATCCTCTTTCCTTTTCTCCCAGATGTAAGTCCTATTATCGGACCTGTGTTTTTGTCCTTCCGTTCGCAGTCTTTGCTCTGTGAGCGTGTTAGGATGATTAGAGGTCTAGTTCTGAGGTTAAGCCGTTTTTATGCAGCTAGAGTCTTGTAGGATCGTGTTGTTCTGGGAATGTGCAGACTTGATTGACAAAGGCCTATCAGTAGAAAGTTTATGTATGCTGACTAAAGGGAATTCAATAAACATTCACCAATTTATATACACAAATACACATACAAACACGTTATTAAAGGAATCATTTCACACAAAAAAATAAATAAATAATGTCATTTGAACCTGAAAATACCGGATAGTCATTAAATGATTAAAAAGAAAGGAATAATTCACCTAAAAATGAAAATTTTCTATTTATTTCCTCACCTCAAGGCTATCCAAGATGCATCTGACATTTGAAAAGGGGGGGTAATGCTTCATGCATTCTAACTTATTTACACTGTTAAAGAGTTGCATTCTCATGCTAAACATGGCCAAAGTTTCAGGTAACACTTTAGTATAGGGAACATATATTCACTATTAACTACGACTTTTCCCTCAATGAACTCCTAATTTACTGCTTATTAATAGTAAGTAAGGTAGTTGTTAAGTTTAGGTATTGGGTAGGATTAAGAATGTAGAATAAGGTCATGCAGAATAAGGCATTAATATGTGCTTAATAATTACTAATAAACAGCCAATAGTCTAGTAATATGCATGCTAATAAGCAACTAGTTAAAAGACCCTAAAATAAAGTGTTACCAAGTTTCAAAACACGAGCTGGACGTATGAAGGAGTATTTCTGTGCCAAATACACTACTTCCGGTTTCGGACCGGGTTTTGGAGAGTTTTTTTCAAGAATGGCTTGTATGACTTCAAAAGAGAGCAAAATTCCTTGTATAGACACTTCTCCCGGATAAGCGCGCACACACACATCACCCAGAGCAAGAGCAAGAGCAAACCCATCAATGCGTTTCGTTCGGGATACGGAAGCCGAGAGAATTTTAACAATGGCTGTGTCCCAATTCAGGGGCTGCACCCTTTGAAGGCTGCATACATCATTGAGGCAGTCTCATTTAAGAAAAATAAGCTTTACATTGCAATGTAAGAAAGAAATTACAGTATTTTACACCTCACAATGAATATCAGTCCATTTTATTATGGTTACTTTTCTTAAATATGACATACTTGATGAAGTATTCAGCCTTCAAATGTGACTTCCAAAGGACGCAGCCTCCAAAATGAGACGCAGCTCCTGTCACCAAAGGAGTGTGTTTTTGGTTGTGAGGGAAAGATTACCTTTTTCAGCTTCCCAAAGAACCCAGCATCAAGGGAACAGTGGATGAAGTTTGTTTTTCCGGGGCAGCAACAGAGTTGTGCATGTATGTTTGTTTGTTCCCGGGATTTTGATGATGAATACTTTGTAAACAAGTCCCAGTTCGGTGCTGGATTTGAAGATCGCGGGTGGTGAGTAAATCTGCATCAGATGTCTGTGTTTTCAAGTAAATGGTATGGAAGGTTCTTTCCGCCATGAAATATAAATTAAAAAATGTAATTGCGACTTTTTATCTAATAATTCTGATTTTTTTTTTCTCGCAATTGCAAGTTTTTTTTTCACAATTCAGACTTTTTTTCTCTGAATTGCGGCATATAAAGTCAGATGTGTGATAAAAAGTTGCAACTGTGTGTTATAAAGTCAGATATAGCTGCAAGATATAAACTCACAATTTTGACTTTTTTCTCTTGCAATTTCGAGTTTATATCATGCAATTCAGAGAAAAAAGTATTTTTTTTCCCCTCAGAACTGCACTTTATAACTTGCAATTGTGTGTTATAAAGTCAGAATTGCAAGATATAAACTCACAATTGTGAGAAAAAAGTCAGAACTGTGAGAAAGGTCAGAATTGTGAGATATAAACTTGTAATTGCGAGAAAAAAAGTCTGAATTGTGAGTTTATATCTTGCAATTTTGACATTATAACTCACAATTGCAACTTTATATCACGCCATTCTGAGAAAAAAAAAAAAGTCAGAACTGTGAGATAAAATGGTCGCAATTACAAACCCGATTCCAAAAAAGTTGGGACACTGTACAAATTGTGAATAAAAAAGGAATGCAATAATTTACAAATCTCATAAACTTATATTTTATTCACAATAGAATATAGATAACATATAAAAGGTTGAAAGTGAGACATTTTGAAATGTCATGCCAAATATTGGCTCATTTTGGATTTCATGAGAGCTACACATTCCAAAAAAGTTGGGACAGGTAGCAATAAGAGGCCAGAAAAGTTAAATGTACATGTAAGGAACAGCTGGAGGACAAATTTGCAACTTATTAGGTCAATTGGCAACATGATTGGGTATAAAAAGAGTCTCTCAGAGTGGCAGTGTCTCTCAGAAGTCAAGATGGGCAGAGGATGACCAATTCCCCCAATGCTGCAGCGAAAAATAGTGGAGCAATATCAGAAAGGAGTTTCTCAGAGAAAAATTGCAAAGAGTTTGAAGTTATCATCATCTACAGTGCATAATATCATCCAAAGATTCAGAGAATCTGGAACAATCTATGTGCGTAAGGGTCAAGGCCAGAAAACCATACTGGATGCCCGTGATCTTCGGGCCCTTAGATGCCACTGCATCACATACAGGAATGCTACTGTAATGGAAATCACAACATGGGCTCAGGAATACTTCCAGAAAACATTGTCGGTGAACACAATCCACCGTGCCATTCACTGTTGCCGGCTAAAACTCTATAGGTCAAAAAAGAAGCCATATCTAAACATGACCCAGAAGCGCAGGCATTTTCTCTGGGCCAAGGCTGATTTAAAATGGACTGTGTCAAAGTGGAAAACTGTTCTGTGGTCAGACGAATCAAAATTTGAAGTTCTTTTTGGAAATCTGGGATGCCATGTCATCCGGACTAAAGATGACAAGGACAACCCAAGTTGTTATCAGCGCTCAGTTCAGAAGCCTGCATCTCCGATGGTATGGGGTTGCATGAGTGTATGTGGCATGGGCAGCTTACACATCTGGAAAGGCACCATCAATGCTGAAAGGTATATCCAAGTTCTAGAACAACATATGCTCCCATCCAGACGTCGTCTCTTTCAGGGAAGACCTTGCATTTTCCAACATGACAATGCCAGACCACATACTGCATCAATTACAACATCATGGCTGCATAGAAGAAGGATCCGGGTACTGAAATGGCCAGCCTGCAGTCCAGATCTTTCACCCATAGAAAACATTTGGCGCATCATAAAGAGGAAGATGTGACAAAGAAGACCTAAGACAGTTGAGCAACTAGAAGCCTATATTAGATAAGAATGGGACAACATTCCTATTCCTAAACTTGAGCAACTTGTCATCAGTCCCCAGACATATGCAGACTGTTATAAAAAGAAGAGGGGATGCCACACAGTGGTAAACATGGCCTTGTCCCAACTTTTTTGAGATGTGTTGATGCCATGAAATTTAAAATCAACTTATTTTTCCCTTAAAATTATACATTTTCTCAGTTTAAACATTTGATATGTCATCTATGTTGTATTCTGAATAAAATATTGAAATTTGAAACTTCCACATCATTGCATTCTGTTTTTATTCACAATTTGTACAGTGTCCCAACTTTTTTGGAATCGGGTTTGTATCTTTAAACAAAAATTTTATTCCGTAGTGGAAACAAGCTTCCATAGAATGATGCTCAACATAGACCATTTCTTATGGTCCAAAATCCATATTAGGCAGCTTCAAATTGGCCTTTCTAATGAAATTATCAGTCAATTTTTAACTATAAATGCTCAACTTGGTCCAACTCTGAGAAGCACGTTCATGAGATGGTTGAGTTCATGTTGGGAAGGTCAGACGTGACGTATAGGCAGCAAGAACTGTTTATAAGTGAGGAGAAGGAGCACTGTCCAAAACAAATGGTCATTGCTGTATGTTAAAATTTGTTTCAGTTTATTGTTACCCCTTTCACACGGAATTTGAAGCTGGCCCCCAGAGAGGATACAAGCTATTTTTCCTTTATTTTCCAATTCATAAAAAATTAAATAAAAAAGTTAATGCTGTGGATTAAACTGCCTCATTTAATTCCATTTAATTTACATATAGTTTCAGGTCATTGTAGTGTCAATAACAACTACTTTGAGTAGTAAACTTAGAAACAGTTCTCATGGCTTACACTTATATCATCATTTATAATCACTTTCAAATGAGGCTTTTCTCTTTTCAGCTGACTTTCAGAAGTGTTTGTCTTGATTTTGATTTGCAGTCTCTGCAGTAGTTTATATTATTCACATGGTATAGTTCAGGTGACTTTTACAGTTCAGGTATTGACAACACATGAGCAAAGAAAACACGCCCTTCTAGAAGGTCAGACACCAGCTGAGCAAATGTAAATATTCTTTTGTAGATGTTACCCTGAGAAACATTTATCGTTCTAGTTGTATTAGCTCTCCAAAGAGTCCTTAAGAGCATTTTTTGTGTGTGTGTGTGTGTGTGTGTGTGTGTGTGTGTGTGTGAATTCCCTAACAAACATGCTAATGTGCACTTAAAATCTACCAAATGTGCTTGTAAACTGACTCTTAGTATTGCATTAGGAGTTCATCACTTCTGTCTAAAAGTATTCAGACAGAAGTATTCCTGTCAATCTAATAAATAGTGGTACAATAATTGAAAGCACATCATAAATATGAAGACAACAATGTTGCATAAACTGTGAATAATTAAGTTAGATTAGGCTATATATTAAAATGAAAGCAAAGTGACGCAGCAATTAGACTCCATAATTATTCAATATAAAGCTGTATGAATATGGAAAAGCACAGCCTTAAACAGTGGTGCATTATTGTTAGAGCTTATCTGTCAAGAAATATGAGTTGATTTTGGCCTTTCCCAACTCAGAGAATTACAATTAAATCATAAAACCTCATAATTTTGAAACTGTTGAATGGATATTCAATTCACTGCATTCAAATATTAAAATTATTACTTTAACAATTTATTATATTATTATAACAATTTTAACTACCATTAACCAAACCCATTATCAAAGTTATTTCTTCAATTTAAGGGAAATATAAATTTTATTTAACAATAACTATAAACCACCATTTGGTCCCAATCTGAGTAACCTTTAATAAGTGACAGCTTTATTTAGGATAAATTTGCAACTATTACCCATTCTGGCAAAAATATTTTTATCTTGTTTTAATTGTGTGCATTTATTTTTAATGATTAATTATTGCAAAAACATTATCAAATCACTTTTTATTATTATTATTATTATTATTATTATTATTATCAATTTAGGCATGCCTTGCTTCAATGTATGTATGATAACAGCCGTATGGTTAAGCCGGAAAAAAGCACATGGATTCCCGATATTCTTAGATCAGTTTCAGGCCTCACTCATATGTGGAAATAAATCTGATATGAATCAGATACGTGCGTTTGCGTCTGCCATGTAAGCAGACAAATCAGATATTCCCATCAATGCAAGTCCTACGTCATTCAAAAAGCAACGGTGGCGAATGACATCAACTCAGGTGGACACCAGCCACGATTACTTGACTCCTTTCATTGGCTCAATGGGGGACGAAGGGTCAACCCAATGTTTTGCTGACCTTTAAAGGAGGAATCATGCGGAAAGAAAAAGCTTGTATTATCATTTTATCTGCATCCATTGCAAATCACGGCATTTTTACTTCCTTTTTGGCTTGTGATTTTCCGGGTCAGTACATCTACCTTGGGTTGTTTCAACAAGTGTACAGTGTAAATGCAGATACTGTATATAGGTCACTTTTAAAAGATGATGTAAGCTGGTCACCAAAAAAAAAACAAAAAAATAAATCAGATATATTAACAAAACGGAAATGGGCATCAATACCTACAGTGTAAATGTGGCCTAAGTCACTTTGGATAAAAGTGTCTGTCAAATAGATAAAAATGTAACTATTACAAAAGTATCAAAATAGCAGATCCTTTGAAGGGATAGTTTTCCAAAAAATGAAAATGATCCCATGATTTACTCACCCTCAAGCCATCCTAGGTGTATATGACATGACTTGTGTATATCTTCTTTCAGATTAACACAATCATAGATATATTTAAAAATATCCTTAGTCCTTCAAGGTTTATAATGTTTGTGAATGGGGAGCCGAGTTTTGAAGTAAAAAATAATGCATGCATCCATAAAAAAAAAGTAATCCATTTGACTCCAGTGGGTTAATAAAGGCCTTCTGAAGCGAAGTGATGTGTTTTTATAAGAAAAAATATCCATATTTAAAACTTTATAAATTAAAATAACTAGCTTCCGGCGGACGACTTTATGCAGAATGCGCAAGTCAACTTAGTAATCCTCTGACACGATGTGTGACGCAGGATGTAGGAGTATTATAAGCTTAGACTCCTCTCAAGGTTCAAACAAATAGGGCTGTGCAACAAATTGAAGCTCCTCTTCTCTTATATTGAAATCCTCCGAAATTTCTCTTTAAAAAAAAATTCATTTTAGACTTATAGGGCCCTATTTTAACGATCTAAACGCAAAGTGTAAAGCGCACGGCGCAGGTGCACTCAGGGCGTGTCCAAAATCCACTTTTGCTATTTTAACAACGGAAAAACGGTCCATGCGTCGGGGCGCATTTTTGAAATGGGTTGTCCCTATTCTCTTAATGAGTAATGGGCATAACGTTCAATAAACCAATCAGAGTGTCATCTCCCATTCCCTTTAAGAGCGCCATGGCGGATCGCTATTTACATGGTGGAATTTGTTGGTGGAAAAGCTGAACGCTTTTCAAGAGAAGAAACCGATCTGCTCGTGCGTGAAGTTAAAGCATGTTTGTGTGATGCGCATCCCTGTGTGTAATAAGCAAAGTCAATGCGCACTGTGGACGCGCCCAGAGGCGCAGTTTCTACCAATGCGCTCTAACAGAAAAATATTGCGCCATTGACTTTAGACTTTAGACCAGGTTTGAGTTGGTCTATGGTGCAGTCTATTTTCAGCTCCTTAAAATAGCAATGCGTCGGCAATACGCCTGAACACACCTCTTTTTTAGACCAGCACGCCCATGGGCGCATTAACTGGCGCAAATGCATTTACTAATTTAAGGACGTGGCACTGAACGGGAAAACGCGAATGGCGCCGGACGCAAACTAGCAAACACACTTGCGCTGCGCTTTGCGTCGCATTGCGCCGGGTGTATTATAGGGCCCATAATCTGTGACCGGTGATTTGTTTTGCTCTATCCTCTGCACCTCTGCATTCGTCATTACGTTGTGCGTCAGGTCAAAGGATACTCTTCCGCCGCAAATCCACTTGTGCATTCTGCATACGGTCATCCGCCGGAAGCTAGTTATTTGAATTTATAGTTTTAAATATGGATATTTTTCTTACAAAAAACGCATCGTTTCACTTCAGAAGGCCTTTATTAACCCTCAGGGGTCTGAGGATTTTTGGGACCCTGGAGAAGTTTTGACATGCCCTGACATTTGTGCTTTTTTCAGTTGTTCATAAACATATTAATGGAAAAAGTGTCATTACACTGTATTCAGCACTAACTAGGCTACAATAATATGTGAGGAACATGTATGTACATGTTTGTGTTTTTGAAGGAATAATGTTTATGCGTGGTTATTGAAAAAACAAAAAACTTAAGTCACTGAAATAAAGCCAAAAATATATATATTAAATCTTTGTTCACAAGACTTCTGGGTATTTGAGGTTGTAGACTAGAGTTTTTGCTTCAAAATGAGGTAGAAATTATGCCCCCTGGAGTTGTTTGGATTACTTTTTTTTTTTATTTATTTTTTTTTATGAATGGATGCATTATTTTTTACTTCAAAAAGTGGCCCCCAATTTACAACCATTATCAACCTTGGAGGACTAAGGATATATATATATATATATATATATATATATATATATATATATATATATATATATATATATATATATATATATATATATATATATATATATTTAAATATATTTCTGTGTTCGTCTAAAAGAAGATAGTATATATCTGGGTAAATCATGGGATAATTTTTATTTTGGGGTGAACTATCCCTTTGATGGTAGCTGTTTGAAACAAGGTTGCTACAATAGATCCTATAATATTTAGTTTAATAAACAACATATTCTGAAAGTTAAGCACTTTTACTATTTGTTAAACAAGAAAATACAAGTTTCAGTTTCTATTCTGTAGTCTCTTCATGGAATGCATGTTCTGATATTCTATTGGATGTATTTTGCTTAAGTGTGTTACGCCCTGTTTCCACCCGGTATTACCATCTACCTCAGGTGATCTAATCAAAAGCAGTCAGCACATTACTAACACATCCGACTTATATTCAAATGCAACTCCTGTGACCACTTTAATTGGATTTTAAGGTGAGGTTCTCTAAATTCATGACTACATCTCAGAAAAAAAACAGAAGCACACTTATACACTCTCAGACAGGGTGGTACCCTTTAAAAAGGTTCTTATATGTACCATTTGGGTACTAATATGGTACCAATATGTAGTACATTTAAGGTACTAATATGCACTCTTTAGGTACAAAGATGTACCTTTTGAAAGGGACAGTTTTTGTATCTCCCCCACCCCCTTTTTCATCATGAAATCAGAACTGCTCATTGCTATTTCAGGTAGCATCTGTATTACCTGAACTTCAGATGTGTGCTTGCTTTACATAATTTACATTTATTCATGAAGCAGACACTTTCATCCAAAGCAAATTATCTATGTCACTGCATGTAGATGACAGCCAATTCCAATATCCAATATCCAATATATCCAATCAGATCAGCCGAGACGGATGTTAAGACAAAGTGTAAAAGTGGCCTTATGCAAAAGCACAACCATTTTCCTGCTAAAACTGCTAATATTCAGTAGCATGAACATGAAAGTTGAATGCATAGATGCCTTGTGTAATAAGCCATACCAGGCCACATTAAATAGAGATTTAAATGGAGTTTCAGCTCCAAACCCACATTCTGATTGCAGTGTGGGAATTAAATGTCTATCGAGTCATCAGAGACAGACGCTCATCATAGGTGATCAACATTTTTTCATCTGCAAGTCTTTGCATGATCAGTTACTGACAGCACAATACGGTCTGAAGGCCCCAGATGAGCATTTCCTACGCTCACAAAAGTGGCAGACCAAAGCTTTCTTCTCCCCCCAGGGAAGTCGTATTTTCTTTTTCTTTGTTTTCACCATACGCATTTTATGTTTCTTTGTCTGTGTCGGGTTTTGAAGATTCTGCGAGAGGCTGTGACGGCTCCTTATCCAATTTCTCCAGAGAGCCACAATGTTTTCAATATGCTGATGTACTGCATTCCCTTTCACTTTTATAAATGGGCTGCGATATTAAAATGAACACCCCTATCCTGAAATCCATTTACTCTCTTGCTGGTTTAAAATCATCACTGAATTGAAATAAATTTGTTCCTCCACCTTCAGGTAATATTCATTAAAATAACCTTAATGAAAACAGCTGCAGTCCATGTCACTTGCCCATGTTTCCTCATATGTTTGGTCTGTTCAAATCTCCATTTATACAGATTCCTCTTCTAGCTGAAAAACACTCTCATCAGCCTGTCTGAGCAACTGAAAAAAATAGGCAAGAGATTTAATATACATGTGTGTGATTTTATATACTATATACTACAGTTCATTTATGTAAGTGAGGATAGCAAACTAAAGTAAACTGTGACATATTACACCCAAAAATTCTTCATACAGTGGACTACCAGTAAAATTGATAAAAATTTGGAACCAAAAATTAAGACACTTTGACCTGACCATGTTTTGCTTAAGTGTTATCTGACATAATTAAAATTATTTTTTTCTGACACAGTTTAACTCTGAGATCTTGTCATATTTTATTACCTTTTTTAAAAAAAAACTATAATGAGTAA